>NC_051232.1:7624265-7701765 GCF_015220715.1 Pygocentrus nattereri
GAAGCATTTTCTGACTACTTTTGATGCCTTGGAGTGAATATTAAGTAAATTAATTAACGGTCAAAAAACGCTCACGAAGCCTTACGTTTTTTGGCCAATTTGGCCCAAAGACAAATGTGCATTTTCTGATGAAATTTGAATATTTTGGACAAAATAAATCATACAGAAGCATTTTCTGACTACTTTTGATGCCTTGGAGTGAGTATTAAGTGAATTAATGAACGGTCAAAAAACGCTCACGAAGGTAAGACTATAGCCTTACGTTTTTTGGCCAATTTGGCCCAATGACAAATGTGCATTTTCTGATGAAATTTGAATATTTGGGACAAAATAAATCATACAGAAGCACTTTCTGACTACTTTTGATGCCTTGGAGTGAGTATTAAGTGAATTAATGAACGGTCAAAAAACGCTCACGAAGGTAAGACTATAGCCTTATGTTTTTTGGCCAATTTGGCCCAAAGACAAATGTGCATTTTCTGATGGAATTTGAATAATTGGGACAAAATAAATCATACAGAAGCATTTTCTGACTACTTTTGATGCCTTGGAGTGAATATTAAGTAAATTAATTAACGGTCAAAAAACGCTCACGAAGCCTTACGTTTTTTGGCCAATTTGGCCCAATGACAAATGTGCATTTTCTGATGAAATTTTAATATTTGGGACAAAATAAATCATACAGAAGCATTTTCTGACTACTTTTGATGCCTTGGAGTGAATATTAAGTAAATTAATTAACGGTCAAAAAACGCTCACGAAGCCTTACGTTTTTTGGCCAATTTGGCCCAATGACAAATGTGCATTTTCTGATGAAATTTTAATATTTGGGACAAAATAAATCATACAGAAGCATTTTCTGACTACGTTCCATGCCTTGGAGTGAATACTAATTAAATTAATGAACGCTCAAAAAACGCTCACGAAGGTAAGACTATAGCCTTACGTTTTTTGGCCAATTTGGCCCAAAGATAAATGTGCATTTTCTGATGAAATTTGAATAATTGGGACAAAATAAATTATACAGAAGCATTTTCTGACTACTTTTGATGCCTTGGAGTGAGTATTAAGTGAATTAATGAACGGTCAAAAAACGCTCACGAAGGTAAGACTATAGCCTTAAGTTTTTTGGCCAATTTGGCCCAATGAAAAATGTGCATTTTCTGATGGAATTTGAATATTTTGGACAAAATAAATCATACAGAAGCATTTTCTGGCTACTTTTGATGCCTTGGAGTGAATATTAAGTAAATTAGTGAATGGTCAAAAAACGCACACGAAGGTAAGACTATAGCCTTACGTTTTTTGGCCAATTTGGCCCAATGACAAATGTGCATTTTCTGATGAAATTTGAATATTTGGGACAAAATAAATCATACAGAAGCATTTTCTGACTACTTTTGATGCCTTGGAGTGAGTATTAAGTGAATTAATGAACGGTCAAAAAACGCTCACGAAGGTAAGAATATAGCCTTACGTTTTTTGGCCAATTTGGCCCAATGACAAATGTGCATTTTCTGATGAAATTTGAATATTTTGGACAAAATAAATCATACAGAAGCATTTTCTGACTACTTTCCATGCCTTGGAGTGAATACTAATTAAATTAATGAACGCTCAAAAAACGCTCACGAAGGTTGGCCAATTTGGCCCAATGACAAATTCTGCATTTTCTGATGAAATTTGAATATTTGGGACAAAATAAATCATACAGAAGCATTTTCTGACTACTTTTGATGCCTTGGAGTGAGTATTAAGTGAATTAATGAAAGGTCAAAAAACGCTCACAAAGGTAAGACTATAGCCTTACGTTTTTTGGCCAATTTGGCCCAATGACAAATGTGCATTTCCTGATGAAATTTTAATATTTGGGACAAAATAAATCATACAGAAGCATTTTCTGACTACTTTTGATGCCTTGGAGTGAATATTAAGTAAATTAACGGTCAAAAAACGCTCACGAAGCCTTACGTTTTTTGGCCAATTTGGCCCAATGACAAATGTCCATTTTCTGATGAAATTTGAATATTTTGGACAAAATAAATCATACAGAAGCATTTTCTGACTACTTTTGATGCCTTGGAGTGAGTATTAAGTGAATTAATGAATGGTCAAAAAACGCTCACGAAGGTAAGACTATAGCCTTATGTTTTTTGGCCAATTTGGCCCAAAGACAAATGTGCATTTTCTGATGGAATTTGAATAATTGGGACAAAATAAATCATACAGAAGCATTTTCTGACTACTTTTGATGCCTTGGAGTGAATATTAAGTGAATTAATGAATGGTCAAAAAACGCTCACGAAGCCTTACGTTTTTTGGCCAATTTGGCCCAATGACAAATGTGCATTTTCTGATGAAATTTGAATATTTGGGACAAAATAAATCATACAGAAGCATTTTCTGACTACGTTCCATGCCTTGGAGTGAATACTAATTAAATTAATGAACGCTCAAAAAACGCTCACGAAGGTAAGACTATAGCCTTAAGTTTTTTGGCCAATTTGGCCCAAAGATAAATGTGCATTTTCTGATGAAATTTGAATAATTGGGACAAAATAAATTATACAGAAGCATTTTCTGACTACTTTTGATGCCTTGGAGTGAGTATTAAGTGAATTAATGAACGGTCAAAAAACGCTCACGAAGGTAAGACTATAGCCTTATGTTTTTTGGCCAATTTGGCCCAAAGACAAATGTGCATTTTCTGATGGAATTTGAATAATTGGGACAAAATAAATCATACAGAAGCATTTTCTGACTACTTTTGATGCCTTGGAGTGAATATTAAGTAAATTAATTAACGGTCAAAAAACGCTCACGAAGCCTTACGTTTTTTGGCCAATTTGGCCCAATGACAAATGTGCATTTTCTGATGAAATTTTAATATTTGGGACAAAATAAATCATACAGAAGCATTTTCTGACTACTTTTGATGCCTTGGAGTGAATATTAAGTAAATTAATTAACGGTCAAAAAACGCTCACGAAGCCTTACGTTTTTTGGCCAATTTGGCCCAATGACAAATGTGCATTTTCTGATGAAATTTGAATATTTGGGACAAAATAAATCATACAGAAGCATTTTCTGACTACGTTCCATGCCTTGGAGTGAATACTAATTAAATTAATGAACGCTCAAAAAACGCTCACGAAGGTAAGACTATAGCCTTACGTTTTTTGGCCAATTTGGCCCAAAGATAAATGTGCATTTTCTGATGAAATTTGAATAATTGGGACAAAATAAATTATACAGAAGCATTTTCTGACTACTTTTGATGCCTTGGAGTGATTATTAAGTGAATTAATGAACGGTCAAAAAACGCTCACGAAGGTAAGACTATAGCCTTAAGTTTTTTGGCCAATTTGGCCCAATGAAAAATGTGCATTTTCTGATGGAATTTGAATATTTTGGACAAAATAAATCATACAGAAGCATTTTCTGGCTACTTTTGATGCCTTGGAGTGAATATTAAGTAAATTAGTGAATGGTCAAAAAACGCACACGAAGGTAAGACTATAGCCTTACGTTTTTTGGCCAATTTGGCCCAATGACAAATGTGCATTTTCTGATGAAATTTGAATATTTGGGACAAAATAAATCATACAGAAGCATTTTCTGACTACTTTTGATGCCTTGGAGTGAGTATTAAGTGAATTAATGAACGGTCAAAAAACGCTCACGAAGGTAAGAATATAGCCTTACGTTTTTTGTCCAATTTGGCCCAATGACAAATGTGCATTTTCTGATGAAATTTGAATATTTTGGACAAAATAAATCATACAGAAGCATTTTCTGACTACTTTCCATGCCTTGGAGTGAATACTAATTAAATTAATGAACGCTCAAAAAACGCTCACGAAGGTTGGCCAATTTGGCCCAATGACAAATTCTGCATTTTCTGATGAAATTTGAATATTTGGGACAAAATAAATCATACAGAAGCATTTTCTGACTACTTTTGATGCCTTGGAGTGAGTATTAAGTGAATTAATGAACGGTCAAAAAACGCTCACAAAGGTAAGACTACAGCCTTACGTTTTTTGGCCAATTTGGCCCAATGACAAATGTGCGTTTCCTGATGAAATTTTAATATTTGGGACAAAATAAATCATACAGAAGCATTTTCTGACTACTTTTGATGCCTTGGAGTGAATATTAAGTAAATTAACGGTCAAAAAACGCTCACGAAGCCTTACGTTTTTTGGCCAATTTGGCCCAATGACAAATGTCCATTTTCTGATGAAATTTGAATATTTTGGACAAAATAAATCATACAGAAGCATTTTCTGACTACTTTTGATGCCTTGGAGTGAGTATTAAGTGAATTAATGAATGGTCAAAAAACGCTCACGAAGGTAAGACTATAGCCTTATGTTTTTTGGCCAATTTGGCCCAAAGACAAATGTGCATTTTCTGATGGAATTTGAATAATTGGGACAAAATAAATCATACAGAAGCATTTTCTGACTACTTTTGATGCCTTGGAGTGAATATTAAGTGAATTAATGAATGGTCAAAAAACGCTCACGAAGCCTTACGTTTTTTGGCCAATTTGGCCCAATGACAAATGTGCATTTTCTGATGAAATTTGAATATTTGGGACAAAATAAATCATACAGAAGCATTTTCTGACTACGTTCCATGCCTTGGAGTGAATACTAATTAAATTAATGAACGCTCAAAAAACGCTCACGAAGGTAAGACTATAGCCTTAAGTTTTTTGGCCAATTTGGCCCAATGACAAATGTGCATTTTCTGATGAAATTTGAATATTTGGGACAAAATAAATCATACAGAAGCATTTTCTGACTACGTTCCATGCCTTGGAGTGAATACTAATTAAATTAATGAACGCTCAAAAAACGCTCACGAAGGTAAGACTATAGCCTTAAGTTTTTTGGCCAATTTGGCCCAAAGATAAATGTGCATTTTCTGATGAAATTTGAATAATTGGGACAAAATAAATTATACAGAAGCATTTTCTGACTACTTTTGATGCCTTGGAGTGAATATTAAGTAAATTAATTAACGGTCAAAAAACGCTCACGAAGGTAAGACTATCGCCTTACGTTTTTTGGCCAATGTGGCCCAATGAAAAATGTGCATTTTCTGATGAAATTTGAATATTTTGGACAAAATAAATCATACAGAAGCATTTTCTGACTACTTTTGATGCCTTGGAGTGAATATTAAGTAAATTAATGAACGGTCAAAAAACGCTCACGAAGGTAAGACTATAGCCTTACGTTTTTTGGCAAATTTGGCCCAATGACCACAGTGCATTTTCTGATGAAATTTGAATATTTGGGACAAAATAAATCATACAGAAGCATTTTCTGACTACTTTTGATGCCTTGGAGTGAATATTAAGTGAATTAATGAACGGTCAAAAAACGCTCACGAAGGTAAGACTATAGCCTTACGTTTTTTGGCCAATTTGGCCCAATGACAAATGTGCATTTTCTGATGAAATTTGAATAATTGGGACAAAATAAATCATACAGAAGCATTTTCTGACTACTTTTGATGCCTTGGAGTGAATATTAAGTGAATTAATGAACGGTCAAAAAACGCTCACGAAGGTAAGACTATAGCCTTATGTTTTTTGGCCAATTTGGCCCAAAGACAAATGTGCATTTTCTGATGGAATTTGAATAATTGGGACAAAATAAATCATACAGAAGCATTTTCTGACTACTTTTGATGCCTTGGAGTGAATATTAAGTAAATTAATTAACGGTCAAAAAACGCTCACGAAGCCTTACGTTTTTTGGCCAATTTGGCCCAATGACAAATGTGCATTTTCTGATGAAATTTTAATATTTGGGACAAAATAAATCATACAGAAGCATTTTCTGACTACTTTCCATGCCTTGGAGTGAATACTAATTAAATTAATGAATGCTCAAAAAACGCTCACGAAGGTAAGACTATAGCCTTAAGTTTTTTGGCCAATTTGGCCCAAAGATAAATGTGCATTTTCTGATGAAATTTGAATAATTGGGACAAAATAAATTATACAGAAGCATTTTCTGACTACTTTTGATGCCTTGGAGTGAATATTAAGTGAATTAGTTAATGGTCAAAAAACGCACACGAAGGTAAGACTATAGCCTTACGTTTTTTGGCCAATTTGGCCCAATGACAAATGTGCATTTTCTGATGAAATTTGAATATTTGGGACAAAATAAATCATACAGAAGCATTTTCTGACTACTTTTGATGCCTTGGAGTGAGTATTAAGTGAATTAATGAACGGTCAAAAAACGCTCACGAAGGTAAGAATATAGCCTTACGTTTTTTGGCCAATTTGGCCCAATGACAAATGTGCATTTTCTGATGAAATTTGAATATTTTGGACAAAATAAATCATACAGAAGCATTTTCTGACTACTTTCCATGCCTTGGAGTGAATACTAATTAAATTAATGAACGCTCAAAAAACGCTCACGAAGGTAAGACTATAGCCTTACGTTTTTTGGCCAATGTGGCCCATTGACAAATGTGCATTTTCTGATGAAATTTGAATATTTTGGACAAAATAAATCATACAGAAGCATTTTCTGACTACTTTCGATGCCTTGGAGTGAATACTAATTAAATTAATGAACGCTCAAAAAACGCTCACGAAGGTTGGCCAATTTGGCCCAATGACAAATTCTGCATTTTCTGATGAAATTTGAATATTTGGGACAAAATAAATCATACAGAAGCATTTTCTGACTACTTTTGATGCCTTGGAGTGAATATTAAGTAAATTAACGGTCAAAAAACGCTCACGAAGCCTTACGTTTTTTGGCCAATTTGGCCCAATGACAAATGTCCATTATCTGATGAAATTTGAATATTTTGGACAAAATAAATCATACAGAAGCATTTTCTGACTACTTTTGATGCCTTGGAGTGAATATTAAGTAAATTAGTGAATGGTCAAAAAACGCACACGAAGGTAAGACTATAGCCTTACGTTTTTTGGCCAATTTGGCCCAATGACAAATGTGCATTTTCTGATGAAATTTGAATATTTGGGACAAAATAAATCATTCAGAAGCATTTTCTGACTACTTTTGATGCCTTGGAGTGAGTATTAAGTGAATTAATGAACGGTCAAAAAACGCTCACGAAGGTAAGACTATAGCCTTATGTTTTTTGGCCAATGTGGCCCAATGACAAATGTGCATTTTCTGATGAAATTTGAATATTTTGGACAAAATAAATCATACAGAAGCATTTTCTGACTACATTTGATGCCTTGGAGTGAGTATTAAGTGAATTAATGAACGGTCAAAAAACGCTCACGAAGGTAAGAATATAGCCTTACGTTTTTTGGCCAATTTGGCCCAATGACAAATGTGCATTTTCTGATGAAATTTGAATATTTTGGACAAAATAAATCATACAGAAGCATTTTCTGACTACTTTCCATGCCTTGGAGTGAATACTAATTAAATTAATGAACGCTCAAAAAACGCTCACGAAGGTAAGACTATAGCCTTACGTTTTTTGGCCAATTTGGCCCAAAGACAAATGTGCATTTTCTGATGAAATTTGAATATTTTGGACAAAATAAATCATACAGAAGCATTTTCTGACTACTTTTGATGCCTTGGAGTGAATATTAAGTGAATTAATGAACGGTCAAAAAACGCTCACGAAGGTAAGACTATAGCCTTACGTTTTTTGGCCAATGTGGCCCATTGACAAATGTGCATTTTCTGATGAAATTTGAATATTTTGGACAAAATAAATCATACAGAAGCATTTTCTGACTACTTTCGATGCCTTGGAGTGAATACTAATTAAATTAATGAACGCTCAAAAAACGCTCACGAAGGTTGGCCAATTTGGCCCAATGACAAATTCTGCATTTTCTGATGAAATTTGAAGATTTGGGACAAAATAAATCATACAGAAGCATTTTCTGACTACTTTCCATGCCTTGGAGTGAATACTAATTAAATTAATGAACGGTCAAAAAACGCTCACAAAGCCTTACGTTTTTTGGCCAATTTGGCCCAATGACAAATGTCCATTTTCTGATGAAATTTGAATATTTTGGACAAAATAAATCATACAGAAGCATTTTCTGACTACTTTTGATGCCTTGGAGTGAGTATTAAGTGAATTAATGAACGGTCAAAAAACGCTCACGAAGGTAAGACTATAGCCTTACGTTTTTTGGCCAATGTGGCCCAATGAAAAATGTGCATTTTCTGATGAAATTTGAATATTTTGGACAAAATAAATCATACAGAATCATTTTCTGACTACTTTTGATGCCTTGGAGTGAGTATTAAGTGAATTAATGAACGGTCAAAAAACACTCACGAAGGTAAGACTATAGCCTTACGTTTTTTGGCCAATGTGGCCCAATGACAAATGTGCATTTTCTGATGAAATTTGAATATTTTGGACAAAATAAATCATATAGAAGCATTTTCTGACTACATTTGATGCCTTGGAGTGAGTATTAAGTGAATTAATGAACGGTCAAAAAACGCTCACGAAGGTAAGAATATAGCCTTACGTTTTTTGGCCAATTTGGCCCAATGACAAATGTGCATTTTCTGATGAAATTTGAATATTTTGGACAAAATAAATCATACAGAAGCATTTTCTGACTACTTTCCATGCCTTGGAGTGAATACTAATTAAATTAATGAACGCTCAAAAAACGCTCACGAAGGTAAGACTATAGCCTTACGTTTTTTGGCCAATTTGGCCCAATGACAAATGTGCATTTTCTGATGAAATTTGAATATTTTGGACAAAATAAATCATACAGAAGCATTTTCTGACTACTTTTGATGCCTTGGAGTGAATATTAAGTGAATTAATGAACGGTCAAAAAACGCTCACGAAGGTAAGACTATAGCCTTACGTTTTTTGGCCAATGTGGCCCATTGACAAATGTGCATTTTCTGATGAAATTTGAATATTTTGGACAAAATAAATCATACAGAAGCATTTTCTGACTACTTTCGATGCCTTGGAGTGAATACTAATTAAATTAATGAACGCTCAAAAAACGCTCACGAAGGTTGGCCAATTTGGCCCAATGACAAATTCTGCATTTTCTGATGAAATTTGAATATTTGGGACAAAATAAATCATACAGAAGCATTTTCTGACTACTTTTGATGCCTTGGAGTGAATATTAAGTAAATTAATTAACGGTCAAAAAACGCTCACGAAGGTTGGCCAATTTGGCCCAATGACAAATGTGCATTTTCTGATGAAATTTGAATATTTTGGACAAAATAAATCATACAGAAGCATTTTCTGACTACTTTCCATGCCTTGGAGTGAATAATAATTAAATTAATGAACGCTCAAAAAACGCTCACGAAGGTAAGACTATAGCCTTACGTTTTTTGGCCAATTTGGCCCAATGACAAATGTGCATTTCCTGATGAAATTTGAATATTTTGGACAAAATAAATCATACAGAAGCATTTTCTGACTACTTTTGATGCCTTGGAGTGAGTATTAAGTGAATTAATGAACGGTCAAAAAACGCTCACGAAGGTAAGCCTATATAGCCTTACGTTTTTTGGCCAATTTGGCCCAATGACAAATGTGCATTTTCTGATGAAATTTGAATATTTGGGACAAAATAAATCATACAGAAGCATTTTCTGACTACTTTTGATGCCTTGGAGTGAATATTAAGTAAATTAATTAACGGTCAAAAAACGCTCACGAAGCGTTACGTTTTTTGGCCAATTTGGCCCAATGACAAATGTGCATTTCCTGATGAAATTTGAATATTTTGGACAAAATAAATCATACAGAAGCATTTTCTGACTACTTTTGATGCCTTGGAGTGAATATTAAGTAAATTAATTAACAGTCAAAAAACGCTCACGAAGCCTTACGTTTTTTGGCCAATTTGGCCCAATGACAAATGTGCATTTTCTGATGAAATTTGAATATTTGGGACAAAATAAATCATACAGAAGCATTTTCTGACTACTTTTGATGCCTTGGAGTGAATATTAAGTAAATTAATTAACGGTCAAAAAACGCTCACGAAGTCTTACGTTTTTTGGCCAATTTGGCCCAATGACAAATGTGCATTTTCTGATGAAATTTGAATATTTTGGACAAAATAAATCATACAGAAGCACTTTCTGACTACTTTTGATGCCTTGGAGTGAATATTAAGTAAATTAATTAACGGTCAAAAAACGCTCACGAAGGTAAGACTATAGCCTTACGTTTTTTGGCCAATTTGGCCCAATGACAAATGTGCATTTTCTGATGAAATTTTAATATTTGGGACAAAATAAATCATACAGAAGCACTTTCTGACTACTTTTGATGCCTTGGAGTGAATATTAAGTAAATTAATTAACGGTGAAAAAACGCTCACGAAGGTAAGACTATAGCCTTACGTTTTTTGGCCAATTTGGCCCAATGACAAATGTGCATTTCCTGATGAAATTTTAATATTTGGGACAAAATAAATCATACAGAAGTTTTTTCTGACTACTTTTGATGCCTTGGGGTGAATATTAAGTGAATTAATGAACGGTCAAAAAACGCTCACGAAGGTTGGCCAATTTGGCCCAATGACAAATGTGCATTTTCTGATGAAATTTGAATATTTTGGACAAAATAAATCATACAGAAGCATTTTCTGACTACTTTTGATGCCTTGGAGTGAGTATTAAGTGAATTAATGAACGGTCAAAAAACGCTCACGAAGGTAAGCCTTACGTTTTTTGGCCAATTTGGCCCAATGACAAATGTGCATTTTCTGATGAAATTTTAATATTTGGGACAAAATAAATCATACAGAAGCATTTTCTGACTACTTTTGATGCCTTGGAGTGAATATTAAGTAAATTAATTAACGGTCAAAAAACGCTCACGAAGCGTTACGTTTTTTGGCCAATTTGGCCCAATGACAAATGTGCATTTCCTGATGAAATTTGAATATTTTGGACAAAATAAATCATACAGAAGCATTTTCTGACTACTTTTGATGCCTTGGAGTGAATATTAAGTAAATTAATTAACAGTCAAAAAACGCTCACGAAGCCTTACGTTTTTTGGCCAATTTGGCCCAATGACAAATGTGCATTTTCTGATGAAATTTGAATATTTGGGACAAAATAAATCATACAGAAGCATTTTCTGACTACTTTTGATGCCTTGGAGTGAATATTAAGTAAATTAATTAAAGGTCAAAAAACGCTCACGAAGTCTTACGTTTTTTGGCCAATTTGGCCCAATGACAAATGTGCATTTTCTGATGAAATTTGAATATTTTGGAAAAAATAAATCATACAGAAGCATTTTCTGACTACTTTTGATACCTTGTAGTGAATATTAAGTAAATTAGTGAATGTTCAAAAAACGCACACGAAGGTAAGACTATAGCCTTACGTTTTTTGGCCAATTTGGCCCAATGACAAATGTGCATTTTCTGATGAAATTTTAATATTTGGGACAAAATAAATCATACAGAAGCACTTTCTGACTACTTTTGATGCCTTGGAGTGAATATTAAGTAAATTAATTAACGGTCAAAAAACGCTCACGAAGGTAAGACTATAGCCTTACGTTTTTTGGCCAATTTGGCCCAATGACAAATGTGCATTTCCTGATGAAATTTTAATATTTGGGACAAAATAAATCATACAGAAGTTTTTTCTGACTACTTTTGATGCCTTGGGGTGAATATTAAGTGAATTAATGAACGGTCAAAAAACGCTCACGAAGGTTGGCCAATTTGGCCCAATGACAAATGTGCATTTTCTGATGAAATTTGAATATTTTGGACAAAATAAATCATACAGAAGCATTTTCTGACTACTTTTGATGCCTTGGAGTGAGTATTAAGTGAATTAATGAACGGTCAAAAAACGCTCACGAAGGTAAGCCTATAGCCTTATGTTTTTTGGCCAATTTGGCCCAATGACAAATGTGCATTTTCTGATGAAATTTTAATATTTGGGACAAAATAAATCATACAGAAGCATTTTCTGACTACTTTTGATGCCTTGGAGTGAATATTAAGTAAATTAATTAACGGTCAAAAAACGCTCACGAAGCGTTACGTTTTTTGGCCAATTTGGCCCAATGACAAATGTGCATTTTCTGATGAAATTTTAATATTTGGGACAAAATAAATCATACAGAAGCATTTTCTGACTACTTTTGATGCCTTGGAGTGAATATTAAGTAAATTAATTAACGGTCAAAAAACGCTCACGAAGCGTTACGTTTTTTGGCCAATTTGGCCCAATGACAAATGTGCATTTCCTGATGAAATTTGAATATTTTGGACAAAATAAATCATACAGAAGCATTTTCTGACTACTTTTGATGCCTTGGAGTGAGTATTAAGTAAATTAATTAACGGTCAAAAAACGCTCACGAAGGTAAGACTATAGCCTTACATTTTTTGGCCAATTTGGCCCAATGACAAATGTGCATTTTCTGATGAAATTTGAATATTTGGGACAAAATAAATCATACAGAAGCATTTTCTGACTACTTTCCATGCCTTGGAGTGAATAATAATTAAATTAATGAACGCTCAAAAAACGCTCACGAAGGTAAGACTATAGCCTTACGTTTTTTGGCCAATTTGGCCCAATGACAAATGTGCATTTCCTGATGAAATTTGAATATTTTGGACAAAATAAATCATATGGAAGCATTTTCTGACTACTTTTGATGCCTTGGAGTGAGTATTAAGTGAATTAATAAACGGTCAAAAAACCCTCACGTTTTTTGGCCAATTTGGCCCAATGACAAATGTGCATTTTCTGATGAAATTTGAATATTTGGGACAAAATAAATCATACAGAAGCATTTTCTGACTACTTTTGATGCCTTGGAGTGAATATTAAGTAAATTAATTAACGGTCAAAAAACGCTCACGAAGCGTTACGTTTTTTGGCCAATTTGGCCCAATGACAAATGTGCATTTCCTGATGAAATTTGAATATTTTGGACAAAATAAATCATACAGAAGCATTTTCTGACTACTTTTGATGCCTTGGAGTGAGTATTAAGTAAATTAATTAACGGTCAAAAAACGCTCACGAAGGTAAGACTATAGCCTTACATTTTTTGGCCAATTTGGCCCAATGACAAATGTGCATTTTCTGATGAAATTTGAATATTTGGGACAAAATAAATCATACAGAAGCATTTTCTGACTACTTTCCATGCCTTGGAGTGAATAATAATTAAATTAATGAACGCTCAAAAAACGCTCACGAAGGTAAGACTATAGCCTTACGTTTTTTGGCCAATTTGGCCCAATGACAAATGTGCATTTCCTGATGAAATTTGAATATTTTGGACAAAATAAATCATACAGAAGCATTTTCTGACTACTTTTGATGCCTTGGAGTGAGTATTAAGTGAATTAATGAACGGTCAAAAAACGCTCACGAAGGTAAGCCTATATAGCCTTACGTTTTTTGGCCAATTTGGCCCAATGACAAATGTGCATTTTCTGATGAGATTTGAATATTTGGGACAAAATAAATCATACAGAAGCATTTTCTGACTACTTTTGATGCCTTGGAGTGAATATTAAGTAAATTAATTAACGGTCAAAAAACGCTCACGAAGCGTTACGTTTTTTGGCCAATTTGGCCCAATGACAAATGTGCATTTTCTGATGAAATTTGAATATTTGGGACAAAATAAATCATACAGAAGCATTTTCTGACTACTGTTGATGCCTTGGAGTGAATATTAAGTAAATTAATTAACGGTCAAAAAACGCTCACGAAGTCTTACGTTTTTTGGCCAATTTGGCCCAATGACAAATGTGCATTTTCTGATGAAATTTGAATATTTTGGAAAAAATAAATCATACAGAAGCACTTTCTGACTACTTTTGATGTCTTGGAGTGAATATTAAGTAAATTAATTAACGGTCAAAAAACGCTCACGAAGGTAAGACTATAGCCTTACGTTTTTTGGCCAATTTGGCCCAATGACAAATGTGCATTTCCTGATGAAATTTTAATATTTGGGACAAAATAAATCATACAGAAGTTTTTTCTGACTACTTTTGATGCCTTGGGGTGAATATTAAGTGAATTAATGAACGGTCAAAAAACGCTCACGAAGGTTGGCCAATTTGGCCCAATGACAAATGTGCATTTTCTGATGAAATTTGAATATTTTGGACAAAATAAATCATACAGAAGCATTTTCTGACTACTTTTGATGCCTTGGAGTGAGTATTAAGTGAATTAATGAACGGTCAAAAAACGCTCACGAAGGTAAGCCTATAGCCTTACGTTTTTTGGCCAATTTGGCCCAATGACAAATGTGCATTTTCTGATGAAATTTTAATATTTGGGACAAAATAAATCATACAGAAGCATTTTCTGACTACTTTTGATGCCTTGGAGTGAATATTAAGTAAATTAATTAACGGTCAAAAAACGCTCACGAAGCGTTACGTTTTTTGGCCAATTTGGCCCAATGACAAATGTGCATTTCCTGATGAAATTTTAATATTTGGGACAAAATAAATCATACAGAAGCATTTTCTGACTACTTTTGATGCCTTGGAGTGAGTATTAAGTGAATTAATGAACGGTCAAAAAACGCTCATGAAGGTAAGACTATAGCCTTACGTTTTTTGGCCAATTTGGCCCAATGACAAATGTGCATTTCCTGATGAAATTTTAATATTTGAGACAAAATAAATCATACAGAAGTTTTTTCTGACTACTTTTGATGCCTTGGAGTGAATATTAAGTGAATTAATGAACGGTCAAAAAACGCTCACGAAGGTTGGCCAATTTGGCCCAATGAGAAATGTGCATTTTCTGATGAAATTTGAATATTTTGGACAAAATAAATCATACAGAAGCATTTTCTGACTACTTTTGATGCCTTGGAGTGAATATTAAGTAAATTAATTAACGGTCAAAAAACGCTCACGAAGGTAAGACTATAGCCTTAAGTTTTTTGGCCAATTTGGCCCAAAGATAAATGTGCATTTTCTGATGAAATTTGAATATGTTGGACAAAATAAATCATACAGAAGCATTTTCTGACTACTTTTGATGCCTTGGAGTGAGTATTAAGTGAATTAATGAACGGTCAAAAAACGCTCACGAAGGTAAGCCTATAGCCTTACGTTTTTTGGCCAATTTGGCCCAATGACAAATGTGCATTTTCTGATGAAATTTTAATATTTGGGACAAAATAAATCATACAGAAGCATTTTCTGACTACTTTTGATGCCTTGGAGTGAATATTAAGTAAATTAATTAACGGTCAAAAAACGCTCACGAAGCCTTACGTTTTTTGGCCAATTTGGCCCAATGACAAATGTGCATTTCCTGATGAAATTTGAATATTTTGGACAAAATAAATCATACAGAAGCATTTTCTGACTACTTTTGATGCCTTGGAGTGAATATTAAGTAAATTAATTAACAGTCAAAAAACGCTCACGAAGGTCAGAATATAGTCTTACGTTTTTGGCCAATTTGGCCCAATGACAAATGTGCATTTTCTGATGAAATTTGAATATTTGGGACAAAATAAATCATACAGAAGCATTTTCTGACTACTTTTGATGCCTTGGAGTGAGTATTAAGTGAATTAATGAACGGTCAAAAAACGCTCACGAAGGTAAGACTATAGCCTTACGTTTTTTGGCCAATTTGGCCCAATGACAAATGTGCATTTCCTGATGAAATTTTAATATTTGAGACAAAATAAATCATACAGAAGTTTTTTATGACTACTTTTGATGCCTTGGAGTGAATATTAAGTGAATTAATGAACGGTCAAAAAACGCTCACGAAGGTTGGCCAATTTGGCCCAATGACAAATGTGCATTTTCTGATGAAATTTGAATATTTTGGACAAAATAAATCATACAGAAGCATTTTCTGACTACTTTTGATGCCTTGGAGTGAATATTAAGTAAATTAATTAACGGTCAAAAAACGCTCACGAAGGTAAGACTATAGCCTTAAGTTTTTTGGCCAATTTGGCCCAAAGATAAATGTGCATTTTCTGATGAAATTTGAATAATTGGGACAAAATAAATCATACAGAAGCATTTTCTGACTACTTTCCATGCCTTGGAGTGAATAATAATTAAATTAATGAACGCTCAAAAAACGCTCACGAAGGTAAGACTATAGCCTTACGTTTTTTGGCCAATTTGGCCCAATGACAAATGTGCATTTCCTGAGGAAATTTGAATATTTTGGAGAAAATAAATCATACAGAAGCATTTTCTGACTACTTTTGATGCCTTGGAGTGAGTATTAAGTGAATTAATGAACGGTCAAAAAACGCTCACGAAGGTAAGAATATAGTCTTACGTTTTTGGCCAATTTGGCCCAATGACCAATGTGCATTTTCTGATGAAATTTGAATATTTGGGACAAAATAAATCATACAGAAGTTTTTTCTGACTACTTTTGATGCCTTGGAGTGAATATTAAGTGAATTAATGAACGGTCAAAAAACGCTCACGAAGGTTGGCCAATTTGGCCCAATGACAAATGTGCATTTTCTGATGAAATTTGAATATTTTGGACAAAATAAATCATACAGAAGCATTTTCTGACTACTTTTGATGCCTTGGAGTGAGTATTAAGGTAATTAATGAACGGTCAAAAAACGCTCACGAAGGTAAGAATATAGTCTTACGTTTTTTGGCCAATTTGGCCCAATGACAAATGTGCATTTTCTGATGAAATTTTAATATTTGGGACAAAATAAATCATACAGAAGCATTTTCTGACTACTTTTGATGCCTTGGAGTGAATATTAAGTAAATTAATTAACGGTCAAAAAACGCTCACGAAGCGTTACGTTTTTTGGCCAATTTGGCCCAATGACAAATGTGCATTTCCTGATGAAATTTTAATATTTGGGACAAAATAAATCATACAGAAGCATTTTCTGACTACTTTTGATGCCTTGGAGTGAATATTAAGTGAATTAATGAACGGTCAAAAAACGCTCACGAAGGTTGGCCAATTTGGCCCAATGACAAATGTGCATTTCCTGATGAAATTTTAATATTTGGGACAAAATAAATCATACAGAAGCATTTTCTGACTACTTTTGATGCCTTGGAGTGAATATTAAGTAAATTAATTAACAGTCAAAAAACGCTCACGAAGGTAAGAATATAGTCTTTCGTTTTTGGCCAATTTGGCCCAATGACAAATGTGCATTTTCTGATGAAATTTGAATATTTTGGACAAAATAAATCATACAGAAGCATTTTCTGACTACTTTCCATGCCTTGGAGTGAATACTAATTAAATTAATGAACGCTCAAAAAACGCTCACGAAGGTAAGACTATAGCCTTACGTTTTTTGGCCAATTTGGCCCAAAGACAAATGTGCATTTTCTGATGAAATTTGAATAATTGGGACAAAATAAATCGTACAGAAGCATTTTCCGACTACTTTTGATGCCTTGGAGTGAATATTAAGTGAATTAATGAACGGTCAAAAAACGCTCACGAAGGTTGGCCAATTTGGCCCAATGACAAATGTGCATTTTCTGATGAAATTTGAATATTTTGGACAAAATAAATCATACAGAAGCATTTTCTGACTACTTTTGATGCCTTGGAGTGAGTATTAAGTGAATTAATGAACGGTCAAAAAACGCTCACGAAGGTAAGCCTATAGCCTTACGTTTTTTGGCCAATTTGGCCCAATGACAAATGTGCATTTTCTGATGAAATTTTAATATTTGGGACAAAATAAATCATACAGAAGCATTTTCTGACTACTTTTGATGCCTTGGAGTGAATATTAAGTAAATTAATTAACGGTCAAAAAACGCTCACGAAGCGTTACGTTTTTTGGCCAATTTGGCCCAATGACAAATGTGCATTTCCTGATGAAATTTGAATATTTTGGACAAAATAAATCATACAGAAGCATTTTCTGACTACTTTTGATGCCTTGGAGTGAGTATTAAGTGAATTAATGAACGGTCAAAAAACGCTCACGAAGGTTGGCCAATTTGGCCCAATGACAAATGTGCATTTTCTGATGAAATTTGAATATTTGGGACAAAATAAATCATACAGAAGCATTTTCTGACTACTTTTGATGCCTTGGAGTGAGTATTAAGTGAATTAATGAACGGTCAAAAAACGCTCACGAAGGTTGGCCAATTTGGCCCAATGACAAATGTGCATTTTCTGATGAAATTTGAATAATTGGGACAAAATAAATTATACAGAAGCATTTTCTGACTACTTTTGATGCCTTGGAGTGAATATTAAGTGAATTAATGAAAGGTCAAAAAACGCTCACGAAGGTAAGACTACAGCCTTACGTTTTTTGGCCAATTTGGCCCAATGACAAATGTGCATTTTCTGATGAAATTTGAATATTTGGGACAAAATAAATCATACAGAAGCATTTTCTGACTACTTTTGATGCCTTGGAGTGAATATTAAGTAAATTAATTAACAGTCAAAAAACGCTCACGAAGCCTTACGTTTTTTGGCCAATTTGGCCCAATGACGAATGTGCATTTTCTGATGAAATTTGAATATTTGGGACAAAATAAATCATACAGAAGCATTTTCTGACTACTTTTGATGCCTTGGAGTGAATATTAAGTAAATTATTTAACGGTCAAAAAACGCTCACGAAGTCTTACGTTTTTTGGCCAATTTGGCCCAATGACAAATGTGCATTTTCTGATGAAATTTGAATATTTTGGAAAAAATAAATCATACAGAAGCATTTTCTGACTACTTTTGATACCTTGGAGTGAATATTAAGTAAATTAGTGAATGGTCAAAAAACGCACACGAAGGTAAGACTATAGCCTTACGTTTTTTGGCCAATTTGGCCCAATGACAAATGTGCATTTTCTGATGGAATTTGAATATTTTGGACAAAATAAATCATACAGAAGCATTTTCTGGCTACTTTTGATGCCTTGGAGTGAATACTAATTAAATTAATGAACGCTCAAAAAACGCTCACGAAGGTAAGACTATAGCCTTACGTTTTTTGGCCAATTTGGCCCAATGACAAATGTGCATTTTCTGATGAAATTTGAATATTTTGAACAAAATAAATCATACAGAAGCATTTTCTGACTACTTTTGCTGCCTTGGAGTGAATATTAAGTAAATTAATTAACGGTCAGAAAACGCTCACGAAGCCTTACGTTTTTTGGCCAATTTGGCCCAATGACAAATGTGCATTTCCTGATGAAATTTGAATATTTTGGACAAAATAAATCATACAGAAGCATTTTCTGACTACTTTTGATGCCTTGGAGTGAGTATTAAGTGAATTAATGAACGGTCAAAAAACGCTCACGAAGGTAAGACTATAGCCTTACGTTTTTTGGCCAATGTGGCCCAATGAAAAATGTGCATTTTCTGATGAAATTTTAATATTTGGGACAAAATAAATCATACAGAAGCATTTTCTGACTACTTTTGATGCCTTGGAGTGAATATTAAGTAAATTAATTAACGGTCAAAAAACGCTCACGAAGGTAAGACTATAGCCTTACGTTTTTTGGCCAATTTTGCCCAATGAAAAATGTGCATTTTCTGATGAAATTTGAATATTTTGGACAAAATAAATCATACAGAAGCATTTTCTGGCTACTTTTGATGCCTTGGAGTGAGTATTAAGTAAATTAATTAACGGTCAAAAAACGCTCACGAAGGTAAGACGTGAGCGTTTTTTGGCCAATTTGGCCCAATGACAAATGTGCATTTCCTGATGAAATTTTAATATTTGGGACAAAATAAATCATACAGAAGCATTTTCTGACTACTTTTGATGCCTTGGAGTGAGTATTAAGTGAATTAATGAATGGTCAAAAAACGCTCACGAAGCCTTACGTTTTTTGGCCAATTTGGCCCAATGACAAATGTGCATTTTCTGATGAAATTTTAATATTTTGGACAAAATAAAGCATACAGAAGCATTTTCTGACTACTTTTGATGCCTTGGAGTGAATATTAAGTAAATTAGTGAATGGTCAAAAAACGCACACGAAGGTAAGACTATAGCCTTACGTTTTTTGGCCAATTTGGCCCAATGACAAATGTGCATTTTCTGATGAAATTTGAATATTTTGGACAAAATAAATCATACAGAAGCATTTTCTGACTACTTTTGATGCCTTGGAGTGAGTATTAAGTGAATTAATGAACGGTCAAAAAACGCTCACGAAGGTAAGACTATAGCCTTACGTTTTTTGGCCAATGTGGCCCAATGACAAATGTGCATTTTCTGATGAAATTTGAATATTTTGAACAAAATAAATCATACAGAAGCATTTTCTGACTACTTTTGATGCCTTGGAGTGAATATTAAGTAAATTAATTAACGGTTAAAAACGCTCACGAAGGTAAGACTATAGCCTTACGTTTTTTGGCCAATTTGGCCCAAAGACAAATGTGCATTTTCTGATGGAATTTGAATAATTGGGACAAAATAAATCATACAGAAGCATTTTCTGACTACTTTTGATGCCTTGGAGTGAATATTAAGTAAATTAACGGTCAAAAAACGCTCACGAAGGTAAGACTATAGCCTTACGTTTTTTGCCCAATTTGGCCCAAAGACAAATGTGCATTTCCTGATGAAATTCGAATATTTGGGATAAAATAAATCATACAGAAGCATTTTCTGACTACTTTTGATGTCTTGGAGTGAATACTAAGTAAATTAATGAACGCTCAAAAAAGGCTCACGAAGGTAAGAGTATAGCCTTACGTTTTTTGGCCAAGTTGGCCCAAAGACAAATGTGCATTTTCTGATGAAATTTGAATATTTTGGACAAAATAAATCATACAGAAGCATTTTCTGACTATTTTTGATGCCTTGGAGTGAATATTAAGTGAATTAATGAACGGTCAAAAAACGCACACGAACATAAGACTATAGCCTTATGTTTTTTGGCAAATTAGACCCAAAATTGAATGTGTATTTCATGATAGAATTTGAATATATGAGACAAAATACATCATGTGGAGGCATTTTCCAACAACTTGGAGTGAATTTTAAGGGAATATATGAACGGTCAAAAAACGCACGCAAATGTAAGACTATTTCACCCAATGTTGAATGTGCATTTTATGATAGAATTTGAATATTTTGGACAAAATACATCATGTGGAGGCATTTCCAAACACCTTTTGATGCCTTATAGTTAATTTTAAGGGAATATATGAATGGTCAAAAAACGCACGCGAACGTAAGATTATAGACTTACGTATTTTGGCAAATTTGACCCAATATTGAATGTGTATTTTATGATGGAATTTCAACATTTTGGACAGAATACATCATGTGGAGGCATTTTCAAACAACTATTAAAGCCTTGGAGTGAATTTTACGGGAATATATAAACGGTCAAAAAACACATGCAAAGGTAAGTCTATTTCACCCAATGTTGAATGTGCATTTTATGATAGAATTTGAATATTTTGGACAAAATACATCATGTGGAGGCATTTCCAAAAACCTTTTGATGCCTTACAGCTAATTTTAAGGGAATATATGAATGGTCAAAAAACGCACGCAAACGTAAGACTATAGCCTTACGTATTTTGGCTAATTTGACCCAATATTGAATGTGTGTTTTATGATGGAATTTGAACATTTTGGACAAAATACATCATGTGGAGGCATTTTCCAACAACTTGGAGTGAATTTTAAGGGAATATATGAACGGTCAAAAAACACACACGAACGTAAGACGATATAGCCTTACGTATTTTGGCGAATTTGACCCAATGTTGAATGTATGTTTTATGATGGAATTTGAATATTTTGGACAAAATACATCATGTGGAGAAATTTCCAAACAACTTTTGATGCCTTACAGCTAATTTTAAGGGAATATATGAATGGTCAAAAAACGCACGCAAACGTAAGACTATAGCCTTACGTATTTTGGCTAATTTGACCCAATATTGAATGTGTGTTTTATGATGGAATTTGAACATTTTGGACAAAATACATCATGTGGAGGCATTTTCCAACAACTTGGAGTGAATTTTAAGGGAATATATGAACGGTCAAAAAACACACGCAAAGGTAAGTCTATTTCACCCAATGTTGAATGTGCATTTTATGATAGAATTTGAATATTTCGGACAAAATACATCATGTGGAGGCATTTTCCAACAACTTGGAGTGAATTTTAAGGGAATATATGAACGGTCAAAAAATGCACGCAAAGGTAAGACTATTTCACCCAATGTTGAATGTGCATTTTATGATATAATTTGAATATTTTAGACAAAATACATCATGTGGAGGCATTTCCAAACAACTTTTGATGCCTTACAGTTCATTTTAAGGGAATATATGAACGGTCAAAAAACGCACACATAAGACTATAGCCTTACGTTTTTTGGCAAATTTGACCCAAAATTTAATGTGTATTTTATGATAGAATTTGAATATTTTAGACAATATACATCATGTGGAGGCATTTTACAACAACTTGGAGTGAATTTTAAGGGAATATATGAACGGTCAAAAAACGCACACGAACGTAAGCCTTATGTATTTTAATGGAATTTATGAATGGTGAAAAAACGCACATGATGATAACGCTATTGCTTTATGTATTTTGGCAAATTTCACCTAATGTTGAATGTACGTTTTAGAATGGAATTTGAATATTTTGGACAAAATGCATCATGGGGAAGCATTTCCCAAGAACTTTTCGTGCCTTGGAGTGAATTTTAAGGGAATTTTTGATTGGACAAAAAAACACAAGTGAAGGTATAGCTTTACGTAATTTAGAAAATTTGACGCAAAAACAACTATACATTTTATGATGGAATTTGACTTTTTTTGGAAAAAATACATCATGTGGGGGCATTTTCCAGCAGGCCTTGATGCATTTCTATGAATTTTAAGGGAATTTATGAATGGTGATAAAACTCACAGAGATTTGTAATTAGCCTTACATATTTTGACAAATTTGGCTCAATGTTCAATGTACATTTTATGATGGAATTTGAATGTTCTGAGCAAAAATCATCATCTGGAGGCATTTCCCAACAACTTTGGATGCCTTGGAGCGAATTTTAAGGGAATATATGAATGGTCAAAAAACGCCCACAAAGGTGAGACTATAGCCTTACGTATTTTGGCGAATTTTCCTTAACGTTAAATACAGATTTTATGATGAAATTTGAATATCTTGGACAAAATTCATCATGTGGAGGCATTTTCCAACAAGTTTTGATGCTTTCGACTGAATTTCTAGGGAATTTATGAACGGTGAAAAAAACACACGAAGGTTAGACTATAGTCTTACACACTTTGTCAAGTTTTGCACAAAATCAACTGTACATTTTATGAAGAAATTAGAATTTTTTTGACAAAATACATCATGAATTTTCCCAAAAATTGTTAGTGTCCTGAAGTGAATTTTAAGGGAATTCATGAAAGGTGAAAACATGAACATGAAGGTAAGAGTATAGCCTCACGTTACTTTGAAAGTTTTTTTGCTCAATGTTGAATGTACATATTTTACATATACATACATATACATATTTTTGGAAAAAAGTTTGAATTCATGTGGGGGCATTTTCCAAAAACTTTTGATGGCTTGGATTTAATTTTAAGGGATTTCAAAAATTGTCAAAAAATGCACCCGGAGATGAGATTATAGCACTATGTATTTTGACAAATTTGGCTCAATGTTGAATTTACATTTAATGATAGAATTTGAATTTTTTTGGACAAAATTTGTCATGTGGAGGCATTTCCCAACACATTTTGAACAAGTTGAGCTGTTGAATAAGATTTGTTAGAGCAGTGAAAGCACTTAATGATCTGAGGTCAGTGTATTATACGTACCTCCACCACCCTCTCGAACATGTGAGCGAGGGGAAGGTATGATATGTGAGTGTCGTCATGGTTGAGCATGCAGTGAATCTGTAAAATAGACAGGCAGGTTAAACCACACCATACCTCCACCACCCTCTCAAACATGTGTGCCAGAGGCAAGAAGGAGATGAGGGTGTCGTGGCGATTTGGCCGTAACTTCCCCTAATGACAGACACACAGACAGGAGGGAAGGAAACAGAAGGCAGACAACATACCAGAGGAAGTGAGAGACATAAAACCACAGAGAAAGGGGCAGGACAAATGAAGGAGAAGACAAGTGTAAAGGCTGCAGCCCAAAACTACTGCTTTCTCCAAGTGAAGACACAAACAGTCAACAGATCAGATCAGAATCAGATCAGATCAGAAGGATGCAACATTACTAAGAGTAACGCTTCAGTACTGGTTTACGTTCCCTTGACTGCTTGGCCTCACCATTTCACCTCGGGGCGAATCCCAATGACATCTTAAGGGTTGTTTCTTTACTTTATTAGCTCAAGTGAAGTTTATTAGATGAGCCCTCAGAGGGGTGAAAGATCAAGTGAACACTAGAGATGTAGCATCATGATTAACTGTGACATTTGACTATCTGCAAGAAAGTCATTCTGTGGAAATGTCCATGTTTGTGTCCCTAGTGTTTACAGATATATTACACTTGAAAAAACGTGTTCAGGTTACAATTTATTTATATTTTATAATAAAACTACAAGTTATTTTAACATTTACACCTTACACATCACCTCAATTTAGCAATATTGGTTTATAAATCAATCCAATCAAGTTTATAATTCCCAGCACCACAGAAGAGCTCGCCCCCACAGTCATGTGTGAAGGCTGAGGCCATATTTTAACTACAATAATGTAAACATGACCTTGTAATACATTAATTAAATGACAAAGAAAACAAACGTCAAATAAATACTATAAAATATATGGCGAAAGTTCTCCAGAAGTCGTGTCACTGGTGTTACTGCGTAACAAAAAAACTCTTATTTTGAAATAAAAGTCACACTGCTGATGTCACTCGACTTCCTTTTACTTGTTTTCTGGGGATCTATGAAGAAAAGCACACGGTGAGTCCACTGTGTCTTTCAGTTATCAGAGATTTTCTCATTTAGCTCATATGAAGCTTTCAGCTGACGTCACTGGTGTGACCAACTTTATTCAGAGGTAATTGTGAAAAAATAGAGGACAAATGGGTTAAATTCCATAGTTTAGTGGACGTTCCATGACTGACAACATGTGGTTTGATGCTCTGTAGCAGTTATTTTGTAAAATGTATTGTTCATTAAAAATGTCTCTGGTGTTACCTTTATTATGTGTAACACCAATGACAATCAGTAACAGCAGTGGAAAGATTCACCCAACAGTCAATGAATGGATAACTGCCAGTAAGGAGAAAGCTAAATATATCAGCCAGAAAGTAACGTAGGCCTGGAACTGGAGAACTACTCTTTTAGGCTAAAAACCACAAGCAGCACAAAAAATGCGCAATTCAATTGCTTTGAAGCAATTTCCTGAATCATTCATCTTACCTCAGTTATTCTGATGAAGCCAGCACAGTTGGAGATAATGTTGCCGTGTGTGAGCATCGCTCCCTTCGGATTTCCTGAAAGAAAGAAAGAGATGATGTTTATTTTCCGTCGGAAAGGCCCAAGATCTGAACGAGAGAGAGAAACTGACAATACAAAATCAGTCGATCATTTGGACACGCCTACTCGTACTCAAGGGCTTTCCTCACATTTACTTGGAAATACTTCACTGTAGGGTACAGTTCATAAGTCTACATGACATGTACATAAGCTTGTCATGACACCTGACATAACCCCACATAAATGTTTATAAATGCTTATTCAAATATCAGTCATCTGTCATAAAGGCTACTTTAACCAGCTTTGATCAGAATTGGTAAATGTAGCCATTACAGTGAATTATGCATGCATTTCTAAATAGTTATATCGGGTTATGTCAGTTGTCATGACAAACTTATGCAGGTGTCATGTAGCCTTATAACCTGTACCCTACAAGTGTATCTACCATTTATGCCATGCTGAACTGGAACTATTACAGCTAAGTCTCTACAATAATGATCTCTAATCTAATGGGGTCTCTAATGATATGCTAACATACAATTAGAAACTATCTATGAACATTGGGTTGGATTAGATTACACAAGCATATTTGAAGCTTCTGTTTTGTATGAAGCTCGTAACAGACATATGTTTTACGTTGTATTGTTTCAGTTTTACACCGACATTTTTTGCATTTCAGAACAATCATATCCCATGGAGGTACTCAATTTAGCGACAAGCTGTTCGCGACATGGCGGCAGGGTGACAAGCGACAAGACAAACCGAAATATTCTCAACTGAACACAGAGGAACTATGATACAGTGATGGAACAGTATTAAAAATGAACTTTTAACTCCTCAGAGCAATTATAAACACAGCCGCAAGTGATCCGCAGCCTCTGCTCACTGAGCTTTCCATTTCCACTGGCTTTTTATTCCTATTCCTGATAGCATCTTAAGAAAAATGGGACAGAATCTTTCTGCAGTTCATATTTTAAACAAAACTGTGATCCATGTACAGTGCATTCTGTCCCTCGTCGATGAAGACGCTCGACAGTGTCCACGCATGGCAGTGAAAGCGGCCTTGAGCCGTTACTGTTGAAACCATTACAGAATAATAGTGAAATCATGATTTATGGATCCATGGAATATATACACACAGAAATATTAAGTGTAGAACTGTTAAACTACTCTACAAAAACACACACTTACCAGTAGTTCCGCTGGTGAAGCAGATCAGAGCGAGGTCTTCTGGTTTCGGAGGCTACAGCAGATTCCACACAACAAACGATAATTTAAAAATTTACTGATTTAAACAATCTGGATTTATATTATTCAGAATCAGATCATCTGTACTGGGTCCACTTACCGTTGGCCTCTTGTAGTTGGCTTTGCCTATAGCCTGCAAGACACAGATTGGGTTCATGCTTGTAAATATATGTAGAGGACTGTGATAGAGGCCGACAGGGCCATGGATGATGTGAGGGAAGTGTTTGGTCAGAGGAAGGGTCACAATAGATCTTTTTCCCCTTTGCTAGTTAAGTTTGCTGGACGTGTGAAGTCTGAGTCAAGTCTCAAGTCATTTGGCCGCAAGTCTGATTCGAGTCTTGAGTTGTTTGGCCGCGACTCTGAGTTGAGTCATGAGTCATTTGTCCGTGAGTCCGAGTCAAGTCTTGAGCCAACTGCCGTGAGTCTGAAACAAGTCTCAAGTTATTTGGTTGCAAATCAGAGTCAAGTCTTGTGTTTTTTACCAGAAAGTCTGAGTCAAGTCTCAGGCTTTTGCCCACAAGTATAAGTTGAATCTCTAGTCATTTGGTCATGAGTCTGAGTTGAGTTTCTAATCTTTTGGCTGTGAATCTAAGTCGAGTCTCTAGTCGTTTAGACGCTAGCCTGAGTCAAGTCTCGAATCTTTTAGATGCTTGCCTGAGTCAAGTATCTAGTCTTTTGTGATTTAAAATGAGAAATTTTAGGTTTTTTTTTTTTATTTTAAAAATATTCATTTAAATTTAAATGATATTTTATTGATATATTTTGTTTCAGTAAATTCAGTAAAAACATCTGCCAAGTCGATTTCTGTTACAGAATGGACACTAGGTGGTCTGCAGAATATGTTTTTCCCCCCGGTGAGTTGAATTCAGTAAATAAATAGCAACCATGCAATAAAATTCAGAAGCTTTCTCTGCAGAGGTAGTTTTAACTTATTTTCACATAGAAAATGAACAAAACATGTCGTTGGACCAGGGCGCACAAACTTCTGCGTATGACCGTATATGTAGAAACAGTACATCTACGCATGTTTGTGTGCACATGCTGACCTCCAGTTCTTTCAGGCTGATGATCTCGATGCCCTGCTGCTGCGCTCGTGCTGTAAGCTTACTATCAAACTCCTCCATTAGAACAATGGTCTTAACGCTGTGTTCTCGGTCCAACACACAGTCTAGAACCATCCGTGCCTTTTCCACCACATCGCAGATCACTGTTGAGATCAGGGCTGAAGAAGAAAAGAGAGAGAGAAAGATTATTACAGTGACATTCAGTGTGGGGAAATACGTATTCAGACACTTTTGTTTATGTTATTTAACATAATTCCTCTCCATCCACCCTAAAGCATCTTGGAATTTTGCTCTGTTCCCACATACTTTAACTTCAACCATCATTCCAACCCCCTCTCCAAATGAACATTACTGGACTAAATGATTACAGACCAGTGGCCCTGACCACTGTAGTAATGAAGGTGTTTGAACACATGGTCCTAACTCACTTGAAGGCCATTACAAACCCTCTGCTGGATCCCCTGCATCTTTAAACATGGTACATTACAGTGCTTTTACATGTGTATTGCATTCCCACCGTTGTCTACGATGTATCTGATGGCCTCAGTGCCCAGTGTGTCATACAGAGGAACGGCCACCAGCGAGTAGGTGTAGCAGGCCAGCTCTGAAATGGTCCACTGTAACCACACCACGATAAAATCATTTAATACTGACTTTCACAAAACAGGTTCTAAAATGAAAGCCTTGCTCAAAGCTGCAGTAAAATACTCTATATACAACCTCAAGTCCGAAAACGTTGGGACAGTATGTGCCATCCCCATTAAAACAGAAGGTGATTAACAACATTTCTGGTCTACTAAAAGTGCTCCTTTCCCAACTTTTGTAGAACATGTTCATGAATTTCAGAATGAGTGTATATTGACAAAAAAACATGACGTTGATAATAAAGCATTAAATGTCATGGCTTTGTCCTGTTTTCGGGCAAATTACAAATCACTGCTTTCTATTTTAATTTGCATTTCACCCACTGTCCCAGCGTATTTAGAATGGGGTTTGTACAAACATATTCATCAAGTGAATTCTACAATAATGAATGCATCAAATCATTATACACTCTCTGTTCGATGAATAATCTTTAACCGTTAGCAAGTATGCCCTACTGTTGAAACTATATTGCTTGGAGAAACAATAGTTTATTGTGATTGCTATATATTGTAAATGAAATATGTTAAATTAATGCTTTATTGTAATATATTTTGGCACCGTTTATAAAAGCAATAAGCTTTGAGGCCATATATTACAGTGATTTTACCACAGTTATTCAGGTTTACTCTGCTTCACTTCGTGCCCAACAACATCCTATAACCCTGGTAAAATCACTGTTATACAGGGCTTCTCATGGTTTTTTGAAATTGCAGCAGATACAGATGTCTTTACCAGCACTTAAAGCGTCTGTAATGGACAGTTTGCAACATAATGAAGACTTAAGTGTTTTGCATTAATTGTAAAACGCTTTAGGAGACCTATATATCTTAAAATGAAGTTTATAGGGTTTTTTTTCTTTGTGCCTGAGTGCGTATGAATGTGTACAGTAGGTGTGGATACAGTAGGTTTGTACGGTAGGTGTGTGTACCTCAGGTCTGTTCTGGGCGAAGATGCCAATGTATTTGTCTCCTGCTTGACTGTGGCCTCTGTGGAGCAATGCTGAGCCGATCAATTCAGCTCTGTCTGCAACCTGCACACACACACACACACACACACACACACACACAAACGTCTGTGAGAAAATGAACCACACTTCTGGAGTGTACAGTTACAAGTTTACAGTTAAAATCACTAACAGTACTGGATTAACCAAAGTGTAAAGTTTATTAATAGATAATCGATAAAGTTATCGATTAACACAAGCATAACATTTATTATCAGATAATAAATGCTATTTAGTAATTAGATAATCTATAACACTTCTGGATCAACCCAAATGTAAAGTTTATAGGTAGATAATAAAATGTCTGAGTGAAGACAAGAATTATGTTTCTATGCAGATAATAATGTTTAAATCAACACTCTTTATGAATATGTTTCAGTATAGTGTCATATACTGCTGTATAAACATACAATGATCAGGCATAACATCATGACTATGGGGGTCCTGACCACTGAAGAACAGGGTAACAGAGTATCAGAGAAACAGATGGACTACAGTCTGTAACTGTAGAACTACAGAGTGCAGCTATACAGTAAGTGGAGCTGATAAAGTGGACAGTGAGTGGAGAAACGAGGTCATGATGAAACGAGGTTACGACTGATTGTGTATTTATTGAATAATAAGCCTTAATTTGAGAACATAAGGGAGTGCACCATTATCTGTAAGGATCAAAATCTGATGTGCCTGTTTTTGAGGATCTTGACTATTATAGCCTGAATACGCTGCAGTAACACAAAACCACTTGCCTCTTTATATGAGAGCCACTCGTACGGCTTGTTGGGTTTCCTTGATCCTAAACAAGGCCCATTGTCTGTGCAGGCAAACAATAAAAAAAAGATTATTATTGTTACTTTATTAGACATTTTTTCCAAAAACTACCATGTCTTCAACAGACACTTACTGGAAACTCTTAGTCCTCGTAAAAAGGCCTCGTACATCGTTCGTGCGTCGTCGTAGAAATGAGTCATGAGCTTGTTGCTGTCCAGCAGGATGGAGCGCCGAGCATACTCCCCGCCCTAAAGAGACAAACACAAAACACAGACTTTCTGGAATCTCTGAGAAATGAACTCATCTTCAATAAAATCTAGAAATGCCTAAAGCAAATAAAAGAGGAAGGATGGAACTAACAGGTTATTGAATCTACAGATAAAAGGATGTAGAAAGATCTAATACTTTACAGTAACTACATGAACAAGAAGTGTTCGTTCATTCATTCATCTTCTAAGCCACTTATCCTTCTGGGCCGCAGGGGGTGCTGGAGCAGTCATTGGGTGGAAGGCAGGAAATACCCTGGACAGGTCGCCAGTCCATCACAGGGCAGACAGATATATACAATCACACGCATATTCAAACCTAGGAGTGATTAAGCACGTCCAGGCAGCCTGCCTGCATGTCTGTTGACTGTGGGAGGAAACCCACACAGACATGGGGAGAACATGCAACCTCCACACAGAAAGAAGCCTGGTTACCCGGGCGGGGAACCGAACCCAGGCCCTTCTTGCAGTTACAGTTACATAGACGTACATGAAATATATACATTAATCACTAACAAGCACATAACGCAATGAATTAAAACCATGCTCAGAGGAGCTTACATACTTGTATACATCATGACTGCAATTGTATGCAAAAGTTTGTGCACCCCTGGACATTTATAATTTTTATTTGTAAGTAAAAATAAGTTCACGTGTGCTACAGAGAAGACACTGGACATTTCAACTTAAATCAATGGCTGTGTATGGCCTCACGCGAGTAGGTTACTGCTGGCTACTTTTTGCTATACAGAAAAAACCCTTAAAAAAGAGATACGTGAATCAAAAATATGATGACGGCGCATCAATGAAGCAGAAAAAGACAGCAAAGGAAAATACAGGGCAAAGGATCTGCAGTAGATCATCCGAAGGTGCCTCACATGCAGTAGTGAATCGCCAGGAGAGGCACATTCGCAGAAAAGCACCAAATATACAATATCAACCGGCCACTTTATTAAGTACACCACCTTGTATCTACACTCACTGTCGAATTTATCAGCTCCACTGACCATATAGTTTCACTTTGTACTTCTACAGTTACAGACTGTAGTCCATCTGTTTCTCTGATAATTTGCCACCCTGTTCTTCAGTGGTCAGGACCCCAACAGAGCATGTATTGTTTGGGCGGTGGGTCATTCTCAGCACTGCAGTGACACTGACGTGGTGGTGTGTTAGTGTGTGTTGTGCTGGTATGAGTGGACAGCGCTCATATAATACCTGCTCTGTGGTGGTCCTGTGGGGGTCCCAACCACTGAAGAACAGTGTAAAAAGAGCCTAACACACCACCACACCAACAAAAAAGCACACACAGGTGGGGTCATTCCCACTGTGACATGACCCTATCTCCCCACCCCCCCCCTCCACCTTGTATGCTCAGACAATGAAGGCTCACAAACAGTAACAGAATTCCAAATTCCTAGAAGGCAATAATGAAACTGCAGAGGATGAGGGGAGTCAGGGGAGAGATAGAGAGAGAGAGATAGAGAGAGAGAGAGAGAGAGAGAGAGAGAGAGAGGGGCCTGAGGTGTTGTGGTAAATTTAGACTGGCGGTTGCCAAGACTTTCTCTGGTGTCGCCATGGCAACTATGCATGCAAAGGCATTGCCATGAGCTTCTCCTTGTTTCCTCTTGTGTATGTAAGTGGTTGTAATGTCCCTATGATATCTAGAGCGCAGTAGCTTTCTTCAAAAGCGCTCCCGAAGCTATTCCTTATAAAAGAAAATGCTTTATAAAACACCATATAGGACACCACAGGGATATATAGTGAAACACCATATAGGGAACACCATGTAAACACTACCATAGGCAACATATAACATAAATATGTTATATATGTATATTTGTATAACATAAATGGTTCCTGATAACTACTTAGAACACTATTACGTATATCCTTACATTAGAAAATGAGGCGCACTATATAGAACACTATTAAAGAGAACAGAAATGGTCCCTAATCACTATTCCCTACATTAGAGCACTACCCCGGCCCGAAGGGGCGTATTAGCCGTTAACTTCACTTTCTGATGCACGATTTTAAATTTTCTTTTTTTTGACATTTGGATGTGGTATTGGAATCTTTATACCCATATCATGGTGTTAACATTGTGGACTAAAAGTCCTTACATTCAAAAATTTGTGTCAATATTTTTTAGTAGTAAAAAAGAATTTTACGTCAATATGGTGCAATGAAAATTGGCTATAATACAACAAGTCAGTAACCAGTCAAACAAAAGCAGGTAAAAGTCAGCTGACCAGTCAAACAAAAGCAGGTTAAAGTCTGTTGACGAGTCCGGACTAGCGCGAAACTGAGAACTGTTTGGCTCAGGGAAAAAAAGGACAGTGGAAGAGACACTACAAACCACTAATACCATCTTAAAGTCTATCCTGTAAGTAATTGGCAGCCAGTGTAAGTGTAGCGAGACTCTGGCAGCTGCATTTTGAATTGTCTGAAGCTGTTGGATTGTCTTTTTGGTCCAGTTAGGAGACCATTACAGTGATCCATCCTGCTAGCAATAAAGGTGTGAGATGATTTAGTCAGAAAACCTCTGACTTTGATGCTCTTAAAGACAGAGCAACCTGATTTAGTACCTGCTTTGACACGCCTGATAAATCTAAGGTCAGAGTCCATTAGATCTGCTTAAAAAGCTTCTTAATGCGAGTCACATCTCGATGTTCACCTGAAAGAGCCGACTCATTCACAAAGGACACGTCACTACAGTAGAGCACTGAGGAACCTAAAGGCTGAGTAGAGCTGCTACTGTATTTAAGTCGTGTCAGGATTATAAAAAGGAAACTAGAAGGATTCTGTTGGCTTTGTTTGGACACATCACACTCAAGCTCCCTCTCTCACATTCAGAGGAACAAAAATAACAGACAGGGCTGGAATGCAGGAGGGAGGAGGAGAATTAGGTCACATTCTATGGTAGAAACAGCTGCATGAGGGACATCCGTCTCCAACACGGGCACAGACATGCACACGTCCGTCCACACAAACACTCCCTTTCTTCCAAAGACAGGAAACTGAGCCATGGGACGTCATCACAGCAACAGCACAGCGCTGCTCTGTGAACATAAGCATTCAGCACTTAAAGTCAGATCATCTGCGGTGGAGGTAACATTCAGACATCCAGCTCTGATCTTCACTGTATACACTGTGATCAGCTCTCTGTTTGTCCTCCATTCACAGACACGACTGCTTCTTTCCGCTTTCCGTTTTCACAAGTCCGTGGAGATCGTGTGTAAAAGTGAGCCAACTAAGCACTTCAACATGTGAAAATCCCAAAACAGCACTGCATAATTTCTATTCCATCCTGATCCACAGGGTAGGAGGACTTTCTGCAGCATCTATGTCAGTTTATAGTTTGTGTTTAAATGAGCCCTTTTGACTTTAATATTCACCTGCAAGACCTGACAGAAGCCGAGAGATGAGACACACACAGACCTTTAATTCAGTGTTTTCACTCCAGGTTTGGAGCCTCTGCATGGTACAGTTTAGTGTTTCTCTGCTGTTCACACCTCATTCCACTCCAGAAGGGATTAATTAGCTAATAATATCAGGATTTTTAACCAGGAAACCAGTTATGCAGGGCAGGGGCTGCAGGACTGGAGCTGAACTCTGAACTAACTAGCAAACTTACAGAATCACGTTGGTCGATCAGTCTGATATTTAACATCTATGTTTCTCCATTCAAACCTCTTTTAAACCTCCAGAAACAGAGAGTAAAGTTATAGCGGCTGTTTGCAGCTCCGTTAGGGGGACAACTGTTCATCTCTCAGCTGATAACATTAACAAAAGTTCTCTAAAGGCCAGCATTGATCACATCTGTGTTAATTAGCTGATGTTGCCAGTTTTTTCTCCTCTTTATGCAACATCATGGGATCCTTTACCCACCTCAACATGAAGAGCTGGTGGGCTTCTGTGCTTTTACATGCTTTGAGAGACTCTCCAGAATAGTCATTTAACCAGGGGTATACAAACTTTTGCACACGATTGTAACTCTGTGAAGGGATGCTGCTGAAACTTTCATGCAAATAACCTCATGTGTGCTCACCTCAATCTCCACGGACTGCATGTCGAGGTCGCAGGGGGGCTTCAGCGCTTTGGGTCTGGTTGCATACCAGTAGGTGGTGATGGCGGCGAACCCTCCCATGCCCATGAGTATGTTGGTGGGCAAACTTCGCACATACTGCCTCATGTCGCCCAGGTCGGGCACCCGGAACTGCCGGATCAGATCCTGCGCCTGCATCGCTCGGCTGCCAGGAGAAGCTCCTTACAGGAAAAGACACTGGAGTCTGGAGAACGGAGAGAGCCAACAGCAGGGGATGTTTTTCAGACAACTGCAATAAAGGGACATACAGTGACGAGTCACAAGACACAAGGGTCATCAAAGCCCCTTTTATGTTGACCGGTCTCACTTATTAAACGGCCTGTATCTTACATTTTCTCTTTAATTTTATTTTCTCCCTGAATTCTGTACTAAAACCATTCATAATTCACTTGTACATGAATTCATCCTTTAGAATGAACCAAGCTGTGCACTTAAGACTAATATATCACTGCTGCTGAAGAAGGAAGAAGGAAAAAAGGAGAAGGAAAAAACATACTTTACTTTTAATGCAAGTCAATGGAACCAGAATTTTTTCGAAGTAATTTTGAGCCGTTTGTTTTGGTCCATTCTTCATGAAATGTACAGAAAACATAAAGAACAACAGGCTTTTTAAAATTATGTCAAAAACTGAAAAAATCAAGATACGAAGTTTTGTTTCCAACAGCAGTGGTAATATATATATATATATATATATATATATATATATATACTGTACTGTGCAAAGGGTTTAGGCAGGTGTGAAAAAATGCTGTAAACTACGAATGCTTTCAAACATATAAATAATGATTGTTTATTTTTATCAATTTACAAAATGCAAAGTGAGCGAACAAAAGAAAAATCTAAATCACATCAATACTTGATGTTACAACCTTTGCCTTCAAACCAGCATCAATTCTTCTAGGTACACTGGTAAAAAGTCAGGGATTTTGTAGGATTGTAGTCAGGTGTATGATCAACCAGTTATACCAAACAGGTGCTAATGCTCATCAATGTCATGTGTAGGTTGAAACAGTCATTAACTGAAACAGAAAAAGCTGTGTAGGAGGCTTAAAACTGGGTGAGGAACAGCCAAACTCTGCTACCAAGGTGCGGTTTTAGAAGACAGTTTCATGTCACAGGTCATACACTATGGCAAGACTGAGCACAGCAACAAGACACATGGTAGTTATACTGCATCAGGTCTCTCCCAGACAAATATTTCAAAGACTGCTGTTTCAAGATTTGTTGTTCAAGACACAGGTACACCCATCTACTGTCCGGAAAGCCAGAAGTGGTTTTCATGGGACAGTTGCAGCCAAAAAGCCATACCTCCAACATGGAAACAAGGCCAAGCGACTCAACTACGCATGAAAGCATAGGACCTGGGGTGCAGAAAAATGGCCCCAAATTTATTCTGCAGCAGAACAACGACCCCAAACATACAGCCAATGTCATTAAGAACTACCTTCAACTATCTTCGGCCCCCACAGAGCCCTGATCTCAACATCATTGAGTGTATCTGGGATAACATGAAGAGACAGAAGGATTTGAGGAAGCCTAGATCTGTGGTTAGTTCTCCAAGACGTTTGGAACAACCTACCAGCCGAGTTCCTTCAAAGCCTGAGTGCAAGTGTACCTAGAAGACTTGATGCTGTCTTGAAGGCAAAGGGTGGTCACACCAAATATTGTTATGATGTAGATTTTTCTTCTGTTCATTTACTGCATTTTGTTAATTGATGAAAATAAACTAACACTTCCATTTTTGAAAGCATTCTTAGTTTGCAGCATTTTGTCATACCTGCCAAGAACCTTTGCACAGTACTGTGTGTGTGTGTGTGTGTGTACATACATATATAAATAGATATTTATATATATTTATATATATTTTTTGTATTTAAATTCTATAAGGGGGCTACACACCTAGGATTTTCACTCACTTTCCACCTGTGTGAATGTGACAATAAATGTGATTTGATTTGATGTAAATGAGCTCTGTTCTGATTGGCTGCTCTTATACTGTGTCTAATTCATTTTGAGAACAGTTTGGTTTAAAACATATTTTCAGAATCCATTCACAGTGAGGGATACATGCAGGGCGTTGTGAGGCAAAATAGTCCCCAAAGAAAACTTTGTTTTTCATATTTAACACTGTTTTCCCTTCATCAACATTCCATTTAAAGCCCAGAAGACATGTGTAGGTTCACTGGTGGCTTTGGATAGTAAATAAAATGGCTCTATTTGTGTTGCAGTCATGATGACCTCTGGCTCCCATCACCACCACTGTAAAGAGTTACTACGTTTTTCTACATTTCATTCATTTTCTACCATTTCACATCAAACTACTCTGAATGACTTTGTTCAATCTCAACCACTGATTTAGGTTAAGAAGTCTATGGAATTCCCCTTTAAGGCAAAACCTACAGCAACAAAAGAGCCATTCTGACTGGTTTAAAGACCTGGTTTAAAACGTTATCCGCTGGTTGAGTAATCCGACTGCTGTGTGAAGTATCCAGCTGGCCTGCCAGGTGGTGTCGTGTTTAATGTCACAAGGGACGTGACTAAGAAAAGTAAGTGGGAGTAGTGGACAGTGGTGCTCTGGAGGTCCAGTGTGGCTAACGCTGTTATTGTGTGTTCCCTGCACTAACTAATGAGTTCAATCAGGAAAAACACAAGGGAGTATGGAAGCTCGCAGGCCTTGAGGGGAAACACACATGCAGTGGTTTCTCTCTTGTCGATGACAAAGAACAGCACAGCAAGACCAGCACCTGCACTTATAGAAGTCAGAGATTGAAGCTGATTTTTCAAGATGAGATTCTTCACAAATTCATATTACAGATGCAAATTTTATCTTAATTAAAGAATTTTATCTTTTCTTACAGCATCTCATCTCCAGTTAGGTAATCTTAACTCACTCAAAGTCAACAATCAACTGTCATGTCTGTTACCTAGCAACCGACTATACGCACACAGCTGAAACATAAACACATAATCAAGCTAGTTAGCCAGAGAGCTAACGTTAGCCAAGGTTACTGAGATAAAAAAAGGCCAAACTAAAGACACTCCACAGTTTCGGTCTCCATTTCCCAAAGGCTGAGCGCACTAACGTTACTCCTCCTAATAAACAGACACACGTTCACCCTCCTCATTATTCACCACCATCACTGTAATATTTCATCAACATTAACACAGGAAGGTGATCAGAGGGGCGGTGGAGTTCGAGTCGGCAGCGTCTGAGAAACGCAGAGTTAGAAAATAAAAACATCTCCCAGTGAAAGCCGTGTTTTACAGTAGAAATAAATGGAGCTCATTATGCTGGTAGTGAACTACGGTGCCTGACTCAGTCGCCCAAAAACCAGAGAAACAGGCCTTAAACAGAAGTTAGGACCCTGTTGGGGTTCATTCTAGTTAGGGGATTAGTCTAGTTAGGATGTTTGTGTGATGCGGTTTTCTGATCTGGAGTTAATGATGAGATTATGAAGGTAGGAGCTATTATTCTGGGATACTGTCCGAAATTCAATCCTAACTAAAGTTGTCTAACTAAACAGTTTTAATTTTCTGTAATATGGCCCCAGAACGCTTTGTGAATACGGGCCCTGATATGTCAAATCTCCTGCTCATCCAAGGCCAAAGCGCAGTAAGAAATCATACTGAATGGATAGCTAAACTAGCTAAACTAGCTAAACAGGCTGAACACCATGCTTACAACACTGAAATGTCACATATCAGAACTAAAAGCTCTCAAAGTAACACTTTTCTATGCAAAAAATGCAGCCTGAACACAACCTTAGGCCAAAAGCCATTAACCCTTATTTTTTGTTTACATCGTCCAGCTAACTAAGAAACACTGCTTTGTGAAATTCAGTATAAGCATTAATGCTGAAAGATGGGCCTAGAGATGCTGACTAATGTTGGGCTTTTCTCTCTGAGGTATCAGAGGCTTCTGTAAATAACCCACGACCGGTCGAGATGACCCACATGACCTCACTCACACCCTTGGCACCCGCCCGAAAGAACAAGTAAACTCCAGTACTGAGAATGCTGTGTGCACACGAGCATCTACAGCAGCTCTTTTGTGTATTTAAAGGGACCCTTTCGTTTACATGTCGCTGTTGTTGCATCAAAACCTCACATCTCCAAAATGGAAACTTTACAGGAGACAGAAAAAACTCACTTCACTTTTAATGGAAGTCAATGGAACCAGACTTTTTTCCAAACACTTTTGGGCCGTTTCTTTTGGTCCATTCATCATGAAATTTACACACAACGTAAACAGCAACAGGAGATTTCAGATTATGTCAAAGTCAAAACAGCAAAAATCGTTTTTTAAAAGGTCGTGCTGATCTTTATCAGAATACTGCACCTGCACAAACACACACAAACACACACACTCTGCGGTGACCCTGCCCTTCACCTGACCCAGCACATACGCATGCACACACACACACCTCTACACGCTAACCTCACCTCCCCCCACAAACACACACACACACACACACACACACACACACACACACACACACACACACAACACACACTCGTGACTGGGCTAAAGATAGAGTTCAGCTATATTCGAGGGTGAAATGAAGCCACAGTCACACTGGGCTGGTCTCAGTACTTACAGGCCGTATGAGAAACAGCGCAGAGAGAGGAACGACAGGTTCTCCAGCGCGAGGCCGTTCAGTGCGCCTCTCTGAGGGTCTGAGGGGCTGCGAGACGTGAACAGCAGTGGTAGGACGTAGAGCAGAGGTCCTAAGAATAGCAGAGCAACACCCACTCAAACAGCAGCTCCCCCACACTTTTCTCTCTCTCTTTTTTTTCTTCTCTCTCTAACCCTCACTTTCTCCTTTTCTTTTTCTTCTCTCTCTCTCTTATTTCTTTTTCTTCTCTCTCCTTTTCTTTTTCTTCTCTCTTTCTCTTTTTTCTTCTCTCTCTCCCCCTCTCTTTCTCCTTTTCTTTTTCTTCTCTCTCTCTTTTTTCTTTTTCTTCTCTCTCTTTCTCCTTTTCTTTTTCTTCTCTTTCTCTTTTTTCTTCTCTCTCTCCCCCTCTCTTTCTCCTTTTCTTTTTCTTCTCTCTCTCTTTTTTCTTTTTCTTCTCTCTCTTTCTCCTTTTCTTTTTCTTGCCTCTCTCTCCCCCTCTCCCTCTTTTGCTTTTTTCTCCCTCCTTTCCCTCTTGCTTCTTTCTTCCTCTCTCTCTCTCTCTTTGTCTCTTCCTCTTTGCTTTGTCTTTCCCTCTCTTTTGCTTATTCTTTGTCTCTCTCCTTCTGTATCTGCCCCTCTTTCCCTCTTCTCTCTCTCTCTGGCCCAGTTCAGACTGAGTGCATGTTCAGAGGAGGGTGAATCAATATGAGCCCTGTAAGAGTGTGTATCAATCTGTGCGTGTGTGTGCGTGTGTGTGTGTGTGTGCGTGTCTGATATGTTTCTAAAGATCTGAGTGATCCTGGTGTTCCTGTTCTTATCTAACACCCCCCCCCCCCACACACACACACACACAGCCGCCCCCCCCCCAATCAGAGCATAGCTCTGTGTGTGTGTGTATGTGTGTGTGCGAATGCCAGCAGAGCGAGGTGTAGCTGATAGTAGTGTGAGCAGATGAAGCTCTAATGAGGGAAGAGACGAGTGTGAGATATTGACAGTACTGATCACACACACACACACACAAAACACACACACACACTCTGTTACTAGGTGAATTTCACTCTGAAGCAGGAGAGACTTAGCGAGATTATCATCTTGGCTCCTTTAAACCTTCTAATCCAACACTCAGATCCTCACAGTGGCACATTACACCAGTTAAGCAGTTAGCATTTGGCTTAGCACACTTGGCTAGGCGGCTTCATGTGCATCATGCGCATTAGAGTTGCACTGAAATTCTGGGCTGATATGATAATCCACTCATAATTGACACTGGAAGTGCAGTGACTGTAACACTGAAGATGTTACAGCTGATTTATTATACATAGCCATGATACTGTAAACATCTGCCTGATCACACAAATTCAAAGACTATATTTGCAGAATATCATCTCAATAACATCGGCCCAAAGCCGGATACGCTGCCTGAGACGCTGTTTGACAGTAGTTTTGAGAAGCTTTTGGCTTAAAACTAGTTACTATTCACGGTGGAGGGATATCCATCCTCCAGGGTGTGGCGAGGCAAAACAGTCCCCAAACAAAGCCTTATGTTTTCAGAACTACCGCTACCATCATCAACATACCACTGTTGCCAAAACAAAACCTTGGATCTCCAAAATGGTAATGGAAAAAAGCGACTTTACTTTTAATGTAAGTCAATGGAACCAAACATTCTTTCAAGTAATTTTGGGCCGTTTCTTTTGGTCCATTCATCATGAAATTTACACACGAGGTGAAGGGCAAGAGGCATTTTCACATTATTTCAAAAACTGAAAAACGTCAAAAAGGGAGACGAGGTTTGGTCCAGAAAACACATGCCTCTATAAAGGCATGTGTAAATTCACTGGTGGTTCTGGATTGTAAATAATATGAATATAGTCTTATCACAAAAACTGTGTATCAACAAGTTTCTCTACAATGAATCGTTTCACATCAGATCACTCAGAATTACTTTGTTTGCATTATGAATTATAGCTACAAAGTAAGATATCAGTTGTAATTTTTATCTGTAATTCCAATATTAGACCAACAACAATCATATTCCTGTTATTATTTACAAGAGAAAAGTATATTGTTCTGATATATGTGATCTCTGATTCACACTCTAGCTTATATGAATATCTGGAAACAGGAAACATGGTAAAAGGGGTTAGATGTGTACCCAGTTAGCTAAATTTGACATGGTTTGTTCTGGCCCAGTATAAGGCTGCGTCCTCGGCCCAGAGCTGGCCCAACTCTGCTACTGACCCACAAGGTTCATGCTAGTTGGCCCACAGTAAAACCTTTTGCAGCTGTATGGCAGCTGGCCCTATTCTGACTCGCATGCCAAGTCAACTCGGGAACAATGTCCGAATCGGTCTAGAACTGTCTGCTATCTGAGGTCGTCTACAGGGAAACAAAGGGCATCAAAAACAGACCTGTCTTTTTCCACTGGCCTGCACTGAAGAGTCCAGTTTTATAGTTTTATGGTACCTGATCAAGATACCAGCAGGACCTAATGATACTTCAGGGAGTTCTCCTCCATTTTGCTAACACCTGCAACAGTAGCAAACAACAAATTAGCGATTTTGTCACTTTTCTAGGTTGAGATGAAGTCAGCGAGCACCATTACATCACCAGTAAGAGCGTGAGAAAGTGAAGTAGAGATGTACTTTGAAGTGTTGACTGCTTTTTTTCGAATGAACACTTTGTAAAGAGCTCAGTAAGGCTAAGAAGCTTCTCTGCCTTGTGGTATCTGTTCTTATCAGTTTAATATCTGATCCGTCTTCTATATGAGGACTACATATTAAATTGATTTTTAGGACAGGGAGACGGAACAGGGGCTTGCGCCATCCGCTCTACGCATCGAACTGGTATCGCAGTAACTCCGGGAATGGTGCACCATCTCTTCCATGGGCTGGAGGTTAGGGAACCGGCCCTGTGACCGGAAGGTTGCTGGTTCGATGCCCTCGGCTGACAGTCCATGACTGAAGTGCCCTTGAGCAAGACACCTAACCCCCAACTGCTCCCCGGGTGCCGTGGATTGGGCTGCCCACTGCTCTGGGCAGGTGTGCTCACCAACCCCCTAGTGTGTGTGTTCACTAGTGTGCATGTATGTGGGTGTTTCAAAGCACGGATGGGTTAAATGCAGAGGTCTGATAACACAGTGACAAATGGTTGTATGTTCTATTCTAACACTATTAGCCTTGGAGCTAAACTCTGCAGAACAAGCGTTTAGGCTCAGCTTGGCTCTATACGTGATTCTGCGTAACTGTATACATCTTTGTGAGAATCTGTGCTGAATATCACAGACAATAAGTTAAGCTAACTAGCAAGCAAAGGAGCTAATTAGCCAAAGTGCCTGCTGCCACAAAACGAGCAAAACGACAAATGAATCATTACCTGCTGTAATAGGCCACGGTTCTAGCCGTCTCTCAAGCAGGCATAAAGTGAAGTAAAGCTAGAACCGTAAGTTCTATTGGTTCCGGTTTCATCTTTTTTAATGGGCAGGGGGAACAGTGTCGCTAGTGGACTGATATTTGCTATACTTGGTTGCTGTGCTGCCAAAGTATGACACACAGTCAGATTAAACACCACACACCACTCACAACAGACAGGTAACAGGTGGAAAGACTGTCCAGAGAAGCAAGTGACCAGCAGCAATGGAAGAATCTAGAACGTGACGTCGGCTGACAGCTGCGGTGTGTGTGTGTGTGTGTGTGTTCGAGTGTGTAAGCCTGATACGTTCGTTCAGCCACGTCTCCACAGGGCAAACGTCTGCCGCTCCATTCCTTTCCTTTCAGCGTTTTAGTTCATCCTTCCACCTCTGTCTCCCTGTCCCTGTCCCTCCCCCCGCTCGTATAGGTCTGATATCAGGGTTACATGAGGCCTGTGTGACCGAATACACCAGGCAGATGTTAGTCTCTTCTTAACCCAGTCTCACGGGGACAGACGTGCTCTCATACTGCAAATGTTTGGGCACAACCGTGAGAAATTCTGGGCTAAATGCAGCTGGGAAGAAACGGAGAATGGCCATTCGAAATCAATCCAATGCCTCCTGTACCCTGGTTCTGTGAAGGAAGATTTTTTTGTTCATCAAGGTACTAACAATGTAAATGTTCCCTCAAAGGTTCTACAGCGGTTTTAAGGTCTGATTGTGAAGCTTAAATCAGTTTCTCCAGGTGAAAAGTTGGTATTTGTACCTTTTCATAACCGAAAGTTTTAAAACAGAACAGTAGAATAAAAGCCTGGAGGCAAGGCGGGGTGTGTGGAGTCAGGACAGCTTAGAACGTATCATTTCAGTGGATGATGGTTCAGTTGTGATCTCTGACTGAAGGTACTGAGATGGACCCTTGAGGGGACCACCCCAGTGACGAGAAGGTCACTGCCCCAGTGACAGTTTCAGACCTTTATTTCTGAGAGTGTAGGTGGAGCTCAAAGTAACATAAGAGATCTGTACAGAACTTTTCGAGTTTCAGTAGTTATTGCGGAAATACCTGAAGCCATAAAGGATGTAATGATTGGTTGGACTCGAAAGTCCAATTCCATACGCCAGCTTCCAAAGAAGATGTTTTCCGTACAGTGTGTTTTTGAAGTTTAATGAAATCTAATTGCATGAAATAGACATTAACTGATTATAAAAGTGAATTAATATAAACAATATGTGCGGTAAATGAGGCAAAAAAAGTCAAGTAAAGTCAGGCAGTGGTGTGACGCTGCGCAACTGAAAGGGGTCTGCTAAGGGAGTTAGTCCTCCAAACAGTCCTCCTCCACCTGCTGACTCCAATAGCCGGCTTGTTATTCTGTTTGTGGTTAAAGACTGAATGTGAATTTGGCTCAAAATGATCCTTTACTGTGCTCAAGTCTGCACTTTGAGCAACATTTGTAACACATAAGACATATCAGCATTAAAAGCAGCCCTAAAGCCGTAGGTTTCAGAGCAAGTGGTCGTGAACCAGCTGCATAAAATTTGACCTACATAAAAAAACACACACATTTGAGAAGTGTGATCAGCCTCAGGGGCCGCTGCAACTGATAGCACAGTCAAAAGAGCGTGAAAATGAACAGGTGTGTGTGTGTACATGTGTTACCTCCCATGTGGATTCATGAGTGGTTCCAGTTTCAGAACTACTTTCGTTCAACTGCCCCTTTATTTCTCTGTCCTCCCTCCTCCATCACTCTATCTGATAACACTCTCCAGTGCCTGAGACCACTTCCACATATTTACTCAGGTTTCTTCATGGTCAAACCCCTGAAACACAGACCCCAGAGCATAAACTAACTCTCCAAAAGCTGAACCGCACCCAAAACTGTCTGCATTCAATTAACACACTGCTTTCCTGAGTTTCCAGGACAACATATCAAGTGTCTTAGTTGAAGAGCTCGCATGGGGAAGAAATCTGACACAGTTACTAACGGTGCCTTCAGATCGTCCTCACCAAGTGAGAAAACTGTCACACCATCAAAAACTACCGTTCATTTCTGTGGTCATCAGTGACTGGACAGTTGGCCTGAATTCACATAGAGTCACTGGTGATACGTCACTCATAAACCCAGGTAACATAGAACTGGCACAGGTTTACCACCCATATTTATGACCTAGTTATCCGCTAAGTTGACAAGTTTCTCAGGACTTTTCTGCGATGGCTTGCTAAGTCCATCCATCCATCCATCCATCCATCCATCCATCCATCCATCCATCCATCCATCTATCCATCCATCCATCCATCCATCCATCCATCCATTTTCTAAGCCGCTTCTCCGTCAGGGTCGCGGGGCTTGCTAAGTCGTATCAAACAAAAGCTGAGAACACAACAGCATTAAGGGAGAATGCAAATACGTTAAGTGATACTTTTTTTAAAATTCCACCTCTGCATTTAACCCATCCATGAACTGAAACACCACATACACGCACACACTAGGGGGCAGTGAGCACACTTGCCCAGAGCAGTGGGCAGCCCTATCCACAGCGCCTGGGGAGCAATTGGGGGTTAGGTGTCTTACTCAAGCGCACTCAAGCACTGGAGACTCACTGTAGAGCTGTATATTAGTGGGTAAGAAAGATCTCACACGGCTCTTTAACACAGCGCAGCTGTAACAGACGCCACTGAATGTACTTCTCTGTTCATCCAGTGTAGCAAGAAAAGGGTGTGAGGTGTTGTCCAGGATCTCTAGCAGCTTGTTGAGCGTCCTCTGTTCTGCTACAACCTCCAAAGAGTCCAGCTTGACTCCTACAACAGAGCCAGCCTTCCTGATAAGTTTATTTATTTTGTTCAGAGCACTTTTAATGCTGCTGCCCCAGAACACAACAGCATAGAATGGAGCACTCGCTACAGCAGACTGGTAGAGTCCAGAGGAGCTTAGTGCCCACACCAAAAGATCTCAGCCTCCTCAGGAAGAGGAAACGACTTTGGCCTCTTTTGTAAACTGCTAGAGTGTTACAGCTCCAGTCCAGCTTGGTGTCCAAGTGCACACCCAGATATCTGTATGTCCCAACCACTTCCACATCAACACCATCAATGGTGACTGCTGACAAGACAGGTTTGGACTTCCTGAAGTCCAGCACCATCTCCTTAGTCTTACTGATGTTTAGCTGCAGCTGGTTCAGCTTATACCAAGTCAGAGGTGTACAGGTTGAATAGGAATGGGGCTGATACAGTACCCAGAATTATAGAAATGCAGGTCAGGTCAGAATATTCAAGACAAATTTGCTTGTGTAAACATTAAGATCACTCCACTGACTCTTACGAGGACTGTTGGTGACTTTCTGTGGTGCTTTTGGCTGAACCACAGTGTGGAAAACACTTTATGCCACTCAAGCTTGTTAAAAGGGAACAAACTTATGTAATCGTGTTGCTTTTGCAATCTCCACCACCCCACCTCCTCCCGGGTTCCTCAGTCCTATGGCAGTCCTACCGAAGTCCAAAGTGGGGCTTCTTCTACTGTTACAATGTCAAGCTTCTCACAATAGAAGAACCTTTTTGGTGCCATATAGAACCCTTTGCAAAAAGGTTCTACATAGAACCATCTACAGCATAGTTTCCGTCAATCTGAAGAACGGTTTCATGACGCAAAGAAGCTTTTAATCATGCAAAGGGTTCTTTGAGTGTTCACAGTTCTGTATTGAACCATTTTCTTTGCTAAAGAACCCTTGAAGAACCATCTTTTTTTAAGTGTGTACCACAGATCAAAGTGGAGCTCCAGCCTTCAAGCACCAAGAAGCCGCAAACTCCAGCCCAAGTTCTCTCCCCTCCTTCAATCAGTCCCCACTTGTACTACCACCAGAGAACACTTAGAGAGGAGAATTCCTGCTCTGTAATGTATTCCGGGTTTCTTAAACACTAGGGGGCGCTGCTGAGTGAGCCCAAAATGAATGGGTTAAGATGGAGCATTTGAGTAAAATCATAGTTTATAAATTCTTAAACATTTTTAATGTGAAAGAAGAAAAACATTTCCTGAACACAGAGCAGCAAAAAAAAGTTTAACACCACTGTTATATTTTTAAGAGCTTTTAAACTCGAGCTCTAGGAGTTTAAAACGGCGCCTCATGTCCATTCATGACATCAGTGAGCACGGACAGCCAATGAGCTGCTCTGCTTGCCAACCAATTAGCATTCAGTAGCTGTAATGTTAGCGTCCTGCTGCCTAAAACCCGTTTGCTATAGTAAAAAATGGAAATATACAGGTGAGCTTTCTTTACTTTCTTACAGAAATACATCCTTCTACTTTCTAAACTTAAAGTTTTTAGCCATTGAGCTCCATTTACTCCCATTCATTGAAAACTCACTTGCCCTCTGCTGTTTTGCAGGCCTATTTTTGATATAATGAGGGAAATAGGAAGTGGCCAGGCTCCTCCTAAACCGGCTCTGCTACTACCACATGCTGAAGGAGTGGTCTGAACTTGCAAATATAACATCGGGCCCACTGTATTAAACGAGCAGGTGAGCAACCAACACCGTTGAAAAATGTCATTGGTCCATCCCTGCAACAGTATCAATCAAACACAAACAGCTAGTAATCAGAACTTGGTGCCATTATTTTCCAACTTTATGAGCTGACCATGACCTGAAACAGGCGTGTAGCCACAGGGCGGCTTGGGGGACCTAAGCCACCTCAATTTTGAAGATGAACCCAAAGGTGCTCATTTCTTGCACCCTTATGTCTTTTTTACCACCTTAAAGAAATGCAAGTAACCATCAAAGCTCTTCTTTTGATCATCATCAATTTAAAATGCATGGAATGATGCTTTTCAAAAATGCCCACAGGTGTCAGGGTGGAGAGATCGTTCCCCAGTGATAGACAACTCTTTTTCTGTCCATCTACGTGCCCAGGGCAATGAACAGCACAGACAAACACAAGCAAAGACTGGCAGTGAAAGCCAACATGATCTACAGCAGTATCACCCGAACAAAGGATGACAGACAGGGAGAGAACAGGGACAAAAGAGCATAGAAAATAGAGACTGGATGAACCCACCCAGGCTGAAAAAAGAACACGTAATAGAAGGATGAACACACCTTATGGCAGGTGTGTAAAACTGGTGACCTTCTGTTGCCAAAGTGCTACAGAGATCAGCGTTTACCCTCATCTAACGCTCTGAATTCAGTTCATGAAGGCCTTGCCAATTAGCTCATGAGCTGAATCAGGTGTGTTTAATGAAGCAATGTGTTGAAGTCTGCAGTGTTTTGGACTGCAAGGACTGGATCCTGACACATGTGCCTTGTGTGGAGTACACTGGTGTACAGAAAGGAGCCAAAGCTAGACCAACAACAGGGCTCAGTACGCGGAAAATATGACTAAGGGAAAAGGTTTCGGTCCAAGTGGAGAAACCATCATTGGATATTCGTTAGCCATAAATACTAACACACACAGTTCACACACAGTTCACTCCGTACACCATCCCAAAGCCATAATCTTGAAGAATCCAATCCAGTGGAAGTCAATGGATGGAAGGATTTGTAAAGAAAATAAATAAAGAAAACAGACAAATCAAACAAAGAAGTTGCTGATGTTCTCAGAAAAATGGACTGACCACCCCAGAGTCCAGACCTTGACATCACTAAATGGGATTAAAACGAGCTTCTAAGACTGAATTTGGAGGTGCTGAAAAACATCCCAGCAGAATGGAAGCTCCATTGTATCTCCAAAATAATAACTTTACAGGAGAGTACAAAAACACTCTTATCTTTCTATGAAAGTTAATGTAAAGAGATTTTATTCCCAGTGATTTTAGAGTGTTTCTATTGGTCCATGCAGCATGAAACACAACCTACAAAACAGCCAGTGAGTTTAAATGATGTAGAAAAATAAAAATCGAGCAAAAATGGAGATGCATGGTTTTCTTTGGACAGCGACGATATCTTGTACTAAATGGACGTTCAGACTGGAAATTAAACACGCTTCCTGACTTCCTGCACAATACTGTATGTCAGGGGTGTCCAAAGTCCAAATGCAGCCCACAGGCTGTTTTTAATTGGCTCGTGATTTGTGTTTTAAAGCGTGTGAGCCAGTATGCTGCAGTTCTTCTTTTCACCTGATGGTGGCAGCAGTACTGTAAGATCACAGTGTAATGTGTCACATTGTGGTAACGAAGTTAGCTAAAGCTTAAGAGCCTTTCTTCTCTGGGTGACCTGCAGCTTCATTTACTGACCCACATTTAGTCCAGACTGCAGCCATAAACTCAAACTCAACACTCAATCGTGAGCTGCAGCAAATGTGTGAGCCTCATACCTCAAAATGAATTTAATATTAATAAATATTAAGCAAAGCATGAACATTACAAAAAGCTAAAACAGCTGCAGCTCCCCGAGACTCACAGCGCTGACCTAGCCGGAGTGGTGGGCAGCCCTATCCACGGCGCTTGGGGAGCAGTTGGGGGTTAGGTGTCTTACTCGAGGGCACTACATGACGTACTGTTGGCTCAGAGGATCGAGCCAGCCACCTTTCAGTCACAGGGCTGGTTCCCTAACCTCCAGCCCACGACTGCCCCCAACATTAATGCTGTTTAATCTGCTTCTTAATTAATAAAGTGCTTTTCAAATTATGTTGCTGCATTTATTGGATATGTAAAGCACATTTTCTAACAAAAACCAAAAATGTATAGATTTTTTGTTTAGATAAATAATACTTTTGAAGTAAAGACTTGAATACAAATACAATTACTATATATGTTTTTTTGTTACTCATAAACAATGGAATTATTTGCTATAAGCACTTACAGATGCAAACTGCTCTGAGCAATTGAACAATAAAAGAAGCCTCGTGCATCTTTTATACAGTGATAGGAAACAAAGCAGCTCACAGAAAGCTCTGATCCTACGCATTTTGAGTCGTTCGTGAATAATATTTTGGCCCTCAGGTATTTTGACATGGGCCCTCTGGCTGGTTGATGGGCTTATAAGCAAGATATAAAGTTTCTGCAACAAAGGTTCTTAAGATTAGTTTCCACTAATTAATTTCCCATCACAAAGTCAAATAACACCTAATTTCCTGCTACAATCTTTCCACCCAACAATCTTGATGCCATGGCTGTACACTGCACATAACAACACAGACATCCAGAACAATAAATGCCATAAAGAACACAGTTGACTGAGACTACAGTATATACATTTATGACAGTAAATAAGTATGACTAATAAGTATGGACGAAGGGAAGAATAATGCTACCCAGATCTTCTGCACCCAAACAATCTTATGTAACAAAATAGGTTAAAAAAAACGAACGAAAAGGAAGCCCAATCCCAAACCAGCCAAAATTCCAGACATTCCAGACTCCGGAGTGCATCTGGTTTTCACACTAGATAGTGATTCATACATTCATACATACATACGCTCAGCCTCTCCTTACTGTTCCTATACTGTGGCTTAATGCCAGCTTACATTCTTTTTAGGAGACTCACTTTCAGTTCCCCCAAAGTTCAGTCTTAGAAGCTATTTGTTGATTTTCTGAAACAAACCCATTCAGTTGTGTTGAGGTCTGGACTCTGGGGTGGTCAGTCCATCGTTCAGCTTTTTTGTTTGATGTGTCCGTCTCCTTTTCTCAACGAGGTTCTTCGTGATCAGCTACACATCCTTTCAGACCCACTGTGGACGGTCAGTTCAATTTGATTTGATTCTTTTGATACAGTTCAATTGGATTTGATTCTTTTATTGCAGTTCAAGTTGATTAGATTTTTTTTGGTTGAGTGGATTTGAATTGATTCTTTTAATACAGTTCTATTCAATTTGTCAAAATAACTAATAAGTTTGTTATTCATTTTTCAGCTGAAAAGATTAAAAAAACCCAACTATTTTTCAGTTTTCAGTGAGTCACTCTTCCCTTTCCTTCCAGCTTATATTATTTGCAGGAGACTCACTTTCAGTTCCTCCAGAGTTCAGACTGAGAAGCTGGTTGATGATTTTCTGAAGTAGTCAAACCCATTCAGTGGTGTTGATGTCTGGACTCTGGGGTGGTCAGTCCATCGTTCAGCTTCTTTGTTCGATGTGTCCGTCTCCTTTTCTCAGTGAGGTTCTTCTTGATCAGCTACACATCCTTTCAGACCCACAGCTCTGAGTGGTCTTCTCACAGTGGAAGGATGGACAGAAACACCTGTGGATGTTTTCAGATCTGAAGCAGCTTGATCTTCTCCTCTCTCTCAGAAATCAAAGCTTTCAGTGCTGTTTATCTGATGGGAGCAGTTTTGGTGTCTAGCAGGTCTTCCAGGTGGTTGTTAGGAGCCACATTTTCTATGTAGATTTTAGTTGATTTTTGAACTCCAATTTTGGAAACTCCTGGAATTTTTTTCGTTGACTCTCTCCTTCATTATGCAAGTGGATCATCTCACATCTAACCTTCTCTAAAAATGAATAACTTTTTGACTGGAAATAAAATGAATGATGGGAGGTCTCTGAATTTTGCACAATGTCATATTTTACAGCGATGCAGACTGTTAAAAAGAGCTTGGTGGTATCTGAGTACAAGAGCCAGGCTGTTTGACTAAAGACATTATAGCTGTTCATCTGCACGGACATGGTGTGAATGCTCATTAATACTGTGTGAAAGCCGAAGACAGGAGGTGTCTAATCTGATTAACGGTGCTGCCAGTCAAGCACGGAATGTTTTTCAGGCCTACCTGCCACAAAAATAAGCTAACATTTCAAGCTGTAGTCAGAACTTAAATGACCAGAGCAGGATGAAAATAGTTCATAAATAGCTCATGGCTGGGACATACAGTTCTATGAAAAACCTTGCTTTTGGTGTAAATATGCTTATTTTCATCCTAAAGTGGTGCCATAGAGATTTTCAGGTTTAAAGTCTAGAAAAACTGCCGTCTGGTGACGTTTCTTGAAGGTGGGAGTAACTTCTGAAAACATGGGGTGGATTTTTGGGGGTGGGCTTTGAAGTTGTTTTTATTTTTTCTGGTAGCTGGTGAATTCAGAAGGAAAGGCGATAGCCAGCATTACTGCTAGGAATATTGCGTAGCCGTATAACTGTAGTAACTGTCTTCAAATCATGATTACAACAGAGAGAATGAATAACACTGCACAGAAATCGTAAGTTGGACGAGGAAGATAACGAGGGATAACCGACCTTGTAGTAAGGTCACTAATAGGCGGCCCACAGTCAGAATCGCTGTCTTATGCGGACCTGCATCTGTAACTGATTAACTATGGAGCATTCATTTTGACGGGGTGGTCTGATTTTAATCAGCGTATCATTTCTAGTCATTACAGTACTGATTTAGATTCACAGACCAATTACACAATAACATACGTTGTAAATGTTACATGTGACGCTACTCAGCCAAACAGATCTGTGCATTACGATGAGCTCTGAGGCTCAAGTGAGTGACGCCACTCAGGAGAGGGACGAGGAGAGAAACAGCAGTCAGAGAGGAAAGTGAGTCAGAGGGAAGTTATTCCACATGACGTGATCTAAAAAGAGAAAACTGACAGTAAATGTTGTTGAAATCTGACCGAACTGGACTTTATTTGATCTGATGTTCAGCTGTCGACTGTATAAAATGTAAATATTCCTACGTGGCTACTTCAGTAAACAGTATATGGCACTGAATCATGAAGAAGGTTAGATGTTATGATGTTCTGGACCTTCGCTTGAACTGGACCTTACTGACTTTGAATTAAAGACCTCTGCCTTACAGCATGTGGCTCTTCTATAGCACTGACCCTAAAAACCTTTTAGCACCTTTAGTTTTAAGATTGTAGAATGGAGAGAGAGACGCAGCAGCTCCAAATGACCATGTTCATATCTAAAATAAGTACTTTCTGCCGTCAGATAAAATGGGACACCAGTCACATTTTAGCCACTCGCTTCTGTCACACTGGTCGCACTGCTTCTTGTAGCAATCGAAATAGGAAGTAATCCCCAGTGCCGACTCGGCTGGTGTACAAAAATACCTCTCCTGAGCCGACAGACCACTCGGCGCTCTGTATCTGCTGCCGTTTCAGGGTCTTACTTCCCTGGGATCTGCAGCGCCTGTTGCAAGTGGTGAAGCTCATTCTAGGTTTCATAGACTCTGAATGGACCGATCACACGTTTCCTCCACTGTCTTGGTTATCGAGGTCACGCATTTCACATTCGCTTTGCTTATGTAACATGAATTTTCCATGTTAGCCTAGTTTTAAAGGAGGCATGCAGCTGCTGTCGGGCCTTCGCACTGCCAACACCCTCTGAAAGCAGGAAGGCTGCCGGCGCTGCACGCTACGTAAAGCGCCCTATTAAGCAGGCGGTTTATTAGCGGTGGTCCTTAGCAGATCAGAGTTACAGGGCAAGGCCGCACTGTCCCTCTGTCTAATTCGCTTCCACGTTAGCTAATTACTGCGTTTGACCCCGCCCCTTCATGCAAAACATGTATTTCTCCTCCCCTTTCAGTGCCCCACAGCATCAGATCAAAAGTCTTCTTAATAAGCCTTGCCAGACTCCACCTCTTTGCCCATCACACTCCACCCCTTTACACAAATTATGTTAGCCTGTGTTGCTTTCACTGCTACATGCCATCAGACCACGCCCCCTTTATTATGAGTCAAGCTGGGCTCCTCCTCTTCCCTTGTATACCTCTCCCCTTTGCAAACATCAAGTTTATACACACCCCGCCCTTTATACAAACTGTGTTTGCCTGCGACCCTTTCATTGCCACACTGCGTCCGGCCACGCCCCCTATTATGAGCCAAGCTGGGCTCCGCCTCTTTCATTGTAACATCCCTCCTCTTTACGCAAACCTTGTTTGTATCTGTCCCTTTCACTGCCACATGGCTTTAGACCACGCCCCCTTCATATGAGCCCGGATGGGCCCTGCCCCTTTCACTGTCATACCCCGCCCCCTTTACATAAATCATGTTTGACTCTACCTTTTTTGATGCACCATCTCATCAAACCCCGCCTCTTTTATTAGAAGCCCTCCGATTGCCTTTTTATAACAAGCTTTATTGAGGAATATTATTTCAATACAAACACATTTTCAGATTCACAAATCCTGTTTGTCTCCGCCCCTTTCACTGCTGCACCGCGCTGAACTGCGACCCTTAATTATAAACCAAATACAAATCACATACAGCCACGCCCCTCTGCCCCACCTCGGGAGGTCCCGCCCCATCTCGCTTGACCCCGCCCATTCGCCTCATCTTCATCTAAAACTCCGTATTATCATTGGAATAGACTCCTTTCAGCACGTGAGGTGTCAGCGACACTAACAGGACACCGCGGTCAGTCGCAGCTGCGCGTCCTGAGCACGAGCGCATCGAACAGCGGCTATTTCACACCCGCGCGGGTTCACAGCTGGACCGACCCACGCAGCAGCGCTAACAGCAGCTTATCGGTGAGACGAGTCATCAAAGACCAAATCACAGAGACCGAGACCCTTCAAACCCCCCAGAAACAAGGAAGAGCACAAACCTGCGGCGCGGAGAGGCGGAGCAGCGGAGAGCGCAGCTGCGGACTACAGACTGAGAGAGAGAGAGAGAGAGAGAGAGAGAGAGACACAGAGAGAGAGTGAGAGAAAGAGAGAGAGATAGAGAGCGTGTGTGAGAGAGAGAGAGAGAGAGAGAGAGAGAGAGAGAGAGCGCTGTTTTCCCCACCCTTCTTCCACCAAACCCCGCCCAGCCGCTCCAAAGGATCGGCTTAAATAGCCCTGCCTCCTGTTTTATGGATCCATATACGGATGGAAACAACTCTGTGAATGACAGGTGTACAAACCAATAGAGACCCCGTTTTCATACCAGCACTGGATTTAATTTATTTACTTTAGTTTTTGAGAGTAAATATGTGACGTATTATCTGGATTGTTATAAGATAAAAGTATATATGAACACAAATTAAGTACAAAGATCAAAAAATGAGAAAATACCATATAAAGTAAATAGAAAAAAATATATCATACACATGTACCATAGCAACAACTTAGTAAGCAGCAAGCAACCACCTGGGATAGCCTAGGAACCACGAGATACCATAGCAACCACCCAGCAATACCCTAGCAACCACATGGGACACCAGAGCAACCGTCTAGCAGTACCCTAGCAACCACATGAGATACCATAGTAACTGTGTAGCAAAACCCTTGCAACCACTTGGGGTTCCATAGCCAGCACTTAGAATACCCTAGCAACCTTTTGAGATTCCATAGCAACCACCTTAGCAACCCTTTGGGATAACATAGCAACACCATAGCAACCATCTTGGATACCACAGCAACTGCCTTGCAATACTATAGCAACCACCGGGAGTACCATAACAGCCTCCTCGCAACACTCTAGCAACCGCCTTGAATACCATAGCAACCGCCTAGTAATACCCTAGCAACAAGCTCGAGCTGCTCACTCTGCATTTTCTTCAGGAATTGCACTATTCGAGTTTTATATTAATGTTGGATTTTATTTCATTTTATTTTTGAAATAGACAGTAAATGTGTGATATACTGACTAAATAGGTGTGAGATAAATATCTAAAAATAAATGAGGTGTAAAAATATTAAAATATATAAGGTAGAAAGAAGCAGCTGCAGTTTCTTTTCCCTGAAATAAAGTCTTTCTGTATCTCAGGTTTTTCCACTGGTGAATGTGAAGGGGCAGCTGGGTGCTTCGGTTTGTTATTATAGGTTTATAGTGAAGAGTCCGCGCTCTGTCGCCCTCTAGCGGAGATACAGCACCACGCTGAGCTCCACCGCGCTCTGCCGCCCTCTAGCGGAGATACAGCACCATTACAGCTTCGCTATAGATGAACAGAGTAAAGCGCTGACTTCATTAAACAATAAAATTTATAAACCAGTCATCCTTTAAATACATCCTTTATTTAAAGGGCTCGTATCCTTCATTCATTCATATATATATATATAAATAAATATATATATATATATATATATATATATATATATATATATATATATATATATATATATAGTCTTTTTTGGGCTGAAATAGTTTTAAGTTGTGATTGACGGCTGGTTTGTTTTCACCCTGAATTTGCACCATTGGTTTTTATTACGACAGTAGACCAACTTCGGCAAACTGGATGTTCCAGATGTTTGAACGGAGCACTTCTGAGTAGCACAGTGGTCAGTGGAAGGTCCATTAAAGGGTTAACGTTTCCCAGCATGTGTGATGAGTCTCAGTGGTGGGATAAACTGGCCTCTCCTTGAACTGTGGACGCTGAATGATCTCAGCTGAAGTCCAGCTGAACTCGGTCAACACGCAAACCCAGAAACCCAGAAGCGCCACTGTTCTATCAGTCATCTATCACCACGGCAACGTGTACAGGCTGCAGGCCGCCATCCATCGCGTACTGTTCCCTCTTAAAAAAGATGCCTCTTTAAGGGTTATAAGGGTTCTTTAGCACAGAACCATGGCTATTATACAGAATCATTTGCATGCTTAAATGGTTCTTTGCATGGTAATCTGGTTCTTTAGATTTATGGAGAATGTATTGTATGTGGTTCTACAAAGAACCTTTTTTAAAAAGGGTTCTGCTACGGTCTTGATATCAAGCTTGTAAAAATAGGAGAACCCTTTTTGGTGCTATACAGAACCATTTAGTACCACATACAACACATCCTCCATCAATCTGAAGAACCGTTTCACCATGAGAAGCCTGCATGGTTCTATACAGAACTCTGGGTTCCAAACAGAACCAACACCTTTACTAAACAACCCTAGGAGGACCGTCTTCTCCAGCGTGACTTAAGATGTTTACTGAATTTCGGCTACGAGTTTTTAACGCAGTATTAAAATGAAACAGGCGGTCTTGCTTACTGCGCCTTTAAGAGTGAGGTATGCAAATGAGCTCTGCTCTGATTGGCTGCCTTGTATTGCGCCTCATACAAAAGCACTCCTTCTCAGTCTAAAGGGGAGGGGCTAAACTTGGCTGAACAGGCGTATAGATGCGCCGTGTTTTTGTGACATCACAAGACTTCAAAACTTTCCTGAGACTTTCCTGAACACCAGCCCTTTAATAACTCTTCGATTCGTCCTCCTGTATGAAATAATGTCTAGTCTATTTCATTCCTTTAACACGTGGCCTGTTTCGTTGGGTTGCCCTTGTTTTAAAAGTGTTCAGACGAGGCTTTACGTCAGAGCGAGACTTGGGCTGGTGCGACTGGACTGTGCCCGTTTGTTTGGCTCTCGGGGTCACCACGGGTCACCGCATCTCACAGGACAACGGACCGCCCGGAGACAGACATGCTGCCGAACATCAGCGGAAAACGCACGAAAGCGCACAGAACAGCACAACACACAACCGCGCTTTACACCGACTTACTCAGACACTTGTCGGGGGTGTGATATATACACTAATAACATTAATAATATTAATAATAATAATATTAATAATATATGAAAACGCTGCTTCGCTCTTTAAGGCCTGTAACGTAGAAACAGACGATACGTGTATAAATCCTTGGCAAACAAACTGCCCCGGTCTCCTGAAGTTGCCTCGCAGTGTAATTTCAGTGGCAGTGACGCTGACGCTCCACACGGTGGCGCTGTGGCACTAAGAACGGCGCTTGATCTCAATCAGACCAAACTTGAGCTCACGAAGCTTCTGATCTTCTTCTCGCTCCGTTTTCCGATCCAGCGTGAACGAAGAGCGTAACTGCGCCAGAACGCCACCGCGGCACCATTTAAGGTGGAGCGGAAAGTTCCAGAAGGAAGCAAGGTTCAGCCTCTTACTGAACTCTGTACCACAGTCCGCTACTGCTAGGGATAAGGGGATAAATACCACCATCATCATCATCATCATCATCATCATCATCATCATCACATATATCAAACACGACCTGCAGACATGGGATTATGGGTAGTAAGAAAGTGTAAACAGTAAGTTTGGGGCGTGGAGCGTCTAATCATTGCACTTACTTGCTTTATAAACAGCACAATTAAAACGTGCAGTTGAAATAAATCACAGGGTGAAATTAATTCTGCCACGTTTTTAATCAAAATAGATTGGAGTCCTCATCATCAAGGCAGTATGTTTACGTAAGATGCAATACAATTAGTGTCGCTTTATCTTCAGTGTATTCCGTTTGTGAGACAATGATTGGTTCAAATAAATAAATACATTAATTAACTATTGAAAACAACTGATTCTGTTTTTTAAAAGACGAAATCCTTTCTGTTTGTTCTATTTCTGTATTATGCAGTGTTCCAGCTGGAATCAGACTCAAAGGGGTTTGGTGTGCACTGGTTCAGACGTCTTTACAGTGGTGGTGAGAGGAACCAGACGTCACCATGGCTACAACACAGATATAGACACTTTATTTATCATCCAGAACCACCAGAGAACGTATACGAGTCTTCTGAGTTTATAGGGAATGCTGATGATGGAAAATAGTGGAAAATCTGGAATAATGAGTTTTCTTTGGGGACTATTTTGCCGCACAGCGCCCTGCATGTCTCCCTCCACCATGAATGGAGTTGAAGTTCTCTAAACTCTCATAAAACAGCGTCTCAGTCATCAGGCAGTGAATTCAGAACCAGTTCATGTAGGAACTTTCTGTGAGGAGCTTTTAGAGGGGGACGTCTGGTTCCCATCACCAGCACTGTGACTCAGTTTCTCTAGAACGGAACGTTTCACACCAAACCGCTCTGAACGACTCTGTTTACATTCTAACCACTGAATTAGACATTTAGAAAAATTGGTGGAATTCACCTTCAAGTAACCTGTTAGTTAAAATGTAAACCCCTGTGATTGAAGCACGAGCCTACATGGTAAAACAGCCGGGCTGCTTCACTGAAAACTCCACCGTTTTTTTAAGTGAGAGGTTTGGTGTGAAGTCTCCGTTCTCGGGAGACTTACCAAGTCATATCTGTTCACAGTGGTGGCGATAGGAACCAGACGTCCGCCTCTAAAAGCTCCCTCATGAAATGTTTTGGCTTAAAATATTTTTGAATCTATTCATTTTAGACAGATGGCTACATGATAGTGTTCTAAGGCAAAATAGTCCACAAAAAGAAAACTTTCATTTTCATATTTATGATGGTTCCATCATCAACATTCCATATAAACTCAGAAGACTGGTGTAGGTTCTCTGGTGGTTCTGGATAATAAATAAAATATCTATATCTGTGTTGTAGTCATGGCGACGTCTGGTTTCCATCACCACCACTGTAAAGACATCTGAACACCAATTTCACACCAAACCCTTCTGAGTGACTCTGAATGAAGGACTTGACTGTACAGAAATTTAGAAAATTTGGTGGAATTCCCCTTTAAGTTAAAACAATTAAAGTTTTCACAGTGCAGGACAGACACTGATGTTAAATTTCCAGCTTTGGGCTGATTTATAAACACTGCTTTTGTTCACCCAAATTAGAATTTCATTTATCTGATGTGATCAAAACTATTAAACTTACCGTCACCACACATTTTACACGGAGTTGAAAACAGGGCGTGAATAAACAGGTCAAATAAACAAGCCTAGATAATAACAACTCCAATAATACACACATCCCTGCTTTATTTCATCCCTACAGCTCGTCGTTATCTCCTTGGCTCCACCCACGCAGTGAAAGCTGTAGGGTCGCTGTGAGAAAGTTATAGGACTGTAATCAGACTGACATGCATGACTGCGCTCAGCTCCTCGCGCTCTCTCAGGTAGCCTCTCCTCCTTTTGTCCCCTATTCACACTGCTAGACCCTTCGCTTCGCTGCCCCGTGCTCGCGCGCGCGTGCGTGTGTATATGTGTGTGTGTGCGCGTGCAAGTTTCCCAGCTTTGCACGGCAATATTTCCCTCTGAACTAATCACTAATTCGGCGGGCCTTAACTCGGAAAAGCTGCTTTAAGTTACAGTTATTTACTTGTTTGTTTATTTATTTATTTATTCTTACAATTATTAACCGTTTTATATAAAAAATATAAATGACAGCGAAGAGCCTGTTGTGGTTTTAGCGAGTTAAGGATGGAAATATGTTGGAAGTTAAATTGTTTTAAGCGTGAACAGACGCCGCTCTCAAAACTAGACGTTGGAAAGAACGCGCAAAAAGCGCGCTGGCGCACATTTTACGCACGGGAATCGTCACAGCCAAACGTGGATCGTGCTAATTAATTTACTCGACATTCGACACCAAGGGCGTTGGAAATTCATGCCCGAATGTCGTTTCCAGCTTTGGTCGGTAAACACAGCGAGGACTGTTAAGGTAAAGGCGACCATAAACGGTGGATTCGGGCGCGTTTGGAGACGCGCGGTGGACACTTTGGTTTCCTGAGGTTTTGCGAAACCAAACCGGCGCATGTCGTGCATTTCATGATCCGGGGGAGATCCACGGCGGCTGCCCGCGCGCTGAGAGCTGGATTTAATGCGGCAGCGAGGGGCTAAATGTATTTCGGGGGCTGGAGAAAGCGGTTTACGCGCGCACCAGCGGCGCTTTCCGGCGGCTTTGGCGCTCGCTCCCCGCTACGAGGCCTCAGCCCGCCTTTCAGAAAAGTCAGAAACACTAAAACCTCCGCGGTTCATCTTCCCAAGCCCGCCTGCATCCCGTCTAGTGTTCAAGCCCACAATAATAGTAATGGGATTTTATGCTCTACTCCGCGCCACCGGTGCCTTTTCTCTCTCTCCACCGCTCCACATGCGCGTCCAGAAAAGGCGCCTTTATTCTCCTCCTTTAAAGCTCCGCATCTTTTATTTCTTCTTTCTTTTCTCTTTCTCTCTCTCTCTCTCTTTCCCCCTCCTCGTCGACGTGTTATTTTTGCTCAAACGGCGGCGGAGCAGCGGCGAGAGCGCGTGAGGGGCGCGCGCGCGCTGTGAGCCCCCACAAGCACAATGAGCGCGGTTTCTCCTCTTTTTTGTTGTTTAAAGAAAACAGCCGATTGTTGCTGGAAAATGTATTCAAGTATGAAAATAATGCCCTTTGTCGGGGGCAACCAACTCAAGCAACAACCCCACGGCCCCCCACCCCACCCCAACCCCCCTCGCACCAGCGTGGCACGGCCCCTTTTGTGCGCAGCGCGCGCGCGATTGTCTCGTTCGCTCTGATGACGCTGAGCGCGTCGAAACGCGCCGTTAATTGGATCAGAAAGCCTCCCCCCTCCTCCTCCTCCTCCTCCCCTTCGAGAAGAGAGAGAGAGAGTGAGAAAAGTTTGTTAAGTCTACCCCCTGAAATTAGGCAAATGAATAGCGTCGCGCGCAGGTGACGGGGAGACGGGGAGGGAGAATAATGCGCGCGCCGAGGGGAGGAGGCCCCAGCTGCGCGCGCGCCCCGCTTTCTCTTTCTCTCATTCGCTCCGTTTGTTCGAACATTTTAGGCCCAAATTGAAAGCATTCATTCCGCTCAATGGACTGTTTTTTTACAGCATAATAGGATACAAATTGAGCCGTGCGGCCTAAAGAGGATCCAGCGGTGGGTATCGCGAGCCTCCTGCGTGCGCGCGCGTTTCTGCGCCAGGGGGTCCGGGCAATGCACCGCGCACGCACACACACACACACACACACACACACACACACACACACACACACACACACACACACAAGCGTGCGCACACCTGCCCTGGACAAAAAGAAGTGAGGGAGCGTCAACAAACAACAGAAGAAAAGGAAAACAAAGAGGAAAGAGCGTGGACGTGTCACCGAGTCGCGTGAGAACAAACTGAGCAGTGGAGAGAGAGAGAGGGAGAGGGGGTCTCCCTCCTGCCCACCCTATTATTGGGCTTTACTAAGTTACTCCAGGGTCTTAAAACGCAGACACTTTTGCTTATGGGGGTGGGGGGTGATGGCTAGAGGCGCGAGCGTGGATAGAAGGTGAGAGAGAGAGAGAGAGAGAGAGAGAGAGAGTCAGAGAAAAGGTTTGGAGAGCCTTTGCCGCGCGCGCTCCGGTTCAGGTCGTTCCCGTGCAAAACGGGATCTCCTCAGTCCGATCACGTGTGGCCACGTGGGTTAACAAAACAGGTTTGCCACCCGCCCCCCCCAACACCCCCACGTCCACCACCACCTCCTCCGCCCTTGCAGGTTTCCACTGTTGCTTTAACTGATCCTAAGCGCGCGCATGCATCATCGCCTTTAATCCTATGGAATAATTTAGGGGGCCACGAAAGATGCACGAGAGACCCCCCCCCCCTTCATTCCTTTCACACACACCCTCCGCGCGCTTCATATATAAGACGGCCGGACTCGGACCAGACAGCTTCAGTCTAGTAAGGAGCAAAGCGCGCGCGCAATCACGAGACCCGGAGCACATGAACGTTCGGCTTGCGCTCGTGCACCAAGCGATGACATCAAAGAAGATGAAGGACGGGAAGGTAAGTGCACAGAGATCAAGATCCACGCTGGAGTGACGCCGTGTAAGAGAACCACGTTTGGTTTCCTAAAGAACCTTTCCGTTGACTTCTCCGGAGAACTTTTGGGTTCCGTGTAAGAGCGAGAGCAGCGTTCCTCGGAGCGGCGCTATAGAACAGGTCCTGGTCCTGGAGATCACTACACACGCTCACGCGCTCCTGGGGGCCTTCGTTACCTGACCAGGTGTGTCAGATTAGGGGCGGGGCTTAAACTCTGCAGGTGGAAGGTTCTCCAGCACCGCTGCCTTAGTAGAACCAGTTTTGGCTCCCCCAAAGAATCTTCAGGAAACCCGACGTGGTTCTTACGGACTCCCCGTGTTTTTAAGCCTGTGGCGTCTGAAGATTTCTTGCGCGCGCCCAGGCGCTCAGTACCACTTGGCTCGCGCCCTCAGGTCTGTGACGGTATCTCGTGACGGTGACCGGCGCTTTTGCTTTTGTCGTCGCGCTCACGTCCCACGCGCTGCGGGGGACTGGCGCGCGCGCTCGCTCCATGCATCGCGCGCTTTCTAACGAGCTCGCTGGGTTTGTTTTTTTCTTCTTCCCCCTTTTTTCTCCTCAGAGGACGCCCGTGTCGCACAAGGTGATCGAGAAGCGGAGGAGAGACCGCATCAACCGCTGCCTGCACGAGCTCGGCAAGACCGTGCCCATGGCTCTCGCCAAGCAGGTGCGTGCACAGACCGCGCGCGCTGAGGGGACCGGGGGAGCGCGAGCAGCGCTGTTTGACTACTGGGAGATAAAAGACATGCATGATATTTCAAACAGAAGCTCAACATCTGAATCATGTATTCGTTTATTTAGCCGTACATTTATATCTGCGTTTATTTATTTATTTGTGTTTATTTATTTAGCATAGAAGTCGATTGTTTATTTAATTAGTATTCGTGGCGGGTAAACACACAACTGTGATTCATCACTGCAGAATTCTGTGAGTTCAGTACTTTAACTCTTTGATATTTATTTCTATTTTTATTTTATTTTATTTTTAGCAACTACAGTCGATTAAACCTAAACTCGGAATATAACAAACCATTAACCCTCCACTGCTCGCATGATCAGAGCAATTAAAAACATACTCGATTCCATACTCGATAAAATGGACCTGATGATTAAAATCAGAAACATGTTTAAATAATAACATGATCGGGGTCGTTTTGGTTTATGTTGCCCTGAACATCGAGTGAAAGGATGTAGAGCTGCGTTGCCTGAAGTGGTGAGATCTGGCTTTGTGACTGGCTGAATCCACTCCACTGTTGCTTCTAGGCAACAAACACACCTCTGCAAATTCTAACAAAACCGACCGTTAAACAGAGGTTTGAACGCGTCCACTAAGAGACGGTATGACCACGGTCACTTACTCGAACTCTTCCCTTCACTGTTGACCCTGTCATTGTCCTCAAATGTGTGGAAAGTTAGTGTAAAGGGAGGAAAATGGGTTTGTTGCCTAGTGGCAACGTCGTGCAATAGAGTGCTACGTCACTTGTTTTCTAGCCTACGTTGACAAGCAGATGGTAGATGTGTACATGTATGTGAACAAAGCTTGGCTGTTTTGGGCTCGTGCAGAACTGCGGGAAGCTGGAGAAGGCGGAGATCTTGGAGATGACCGTGCAGTACCTGCGCGCGCTCCACGCCGCGGACTTCCCTCGCGGAGGCAGAGAGAAAGGTAACGCGGGCTCTGAACGGAGGCGCTTTGCACTGACCACACTCTACATTCTCAAAATGTTGTGAACCTATATGTGACGACCTACAGTCATATATAAATATAAGGAGGAGTCAGAGTATTGTTATTGATGGGTTTATAGACTAATACATGCAACAACAAGACGTCTGGTTGTGCGTATTAAACTGACCGGGATACACAATCATTACGGGATACACAGGATTTCAGATACAGGTCAATATTCAATGTGATGTTTTGTTTGTTAAAAATATTTTGATACATTTTGTATTTTATACGTTGGTTTGGCTCAGAAAAAAGACCAAATACAAAAAAAACTGTTTATTACCTTATAAAACTCCCCAAAATGAAAGACCTGTAGAATAAAGTATGGGGCGTATCATCTAATAAGACATCCCAACAGTAAAAAAGAGACACTCAGAAGAGAGTGAGGGGCCTAAAACAACAAGAGAGAGACTCAGAAGAGAGCGAGGGGCCTAAAACAACAAGAGAGAGACTCAGAAGAGAGTGAGGGGCCAAAAACTAGAAGAGAGACACTCAGAAGAGAGAGAGGGGCCTAAAACTAAAAGAGACACTCAAAAGAGAGTGAGGGGCCTAAAACAACAAGAGAGACACTCAGAAGAGACAGAGGGGCCTAAAACTAAAAGAGAGGCACTCAAAAGAGAGTGAGTGGCCTAAAACAACAAGAGAGACCCTCAGAAGAGAACAAGGAGCCAAAAAATGAAAGAGAGACACTAAGAAGAGAGCGAGGGACCCAAAACAAAAAGAGAGACACTAAGAAGAGAGCGAGGGACCCAAAACAAAAAGAGAGACACTCAGAAGAGAGTCAGGTGCTTAAACTAAAAGAGAGACACTCAGAAGAGAGCGAGGGGCCTAAAATAACAAGAGAGAGACTCAAAAGAGAGTGAGGGGCCTAAAACAACAAGAGAGACACTCAGAAGAGAGGGGCCTAAAACTAAAAGAGAGACACTCAGAAGAGAGCAAGGGACCTAAAACAAAAAGAGACATACTCAGAAGAGAGCAAGGGACCTAAAACAAAAAGAGAGACACTCATAAGAGAACGAGGGGCCTAAAACAAAAAAAGAGACACTCATAAGAGAACAAGGGGCCTAAAACAAAAAGAGAGACACTCAGAAGAGAGCGAGGGGCCCAAAACTAAAAGAGAGGCACTCAGAAGAGAACAAGGGACCTAAAACAAAAAGAGAGACACTCAGAAGAGAGCGAGGGGCCCAAAACTAAAAGAGAGACTCTCAGAAGAGAGCGAGGGGCCTAAAACTAAAAGAAAGACAATCAAAAGAGAGCGAGGGGCCCAAAACAAAGAGATACTCAAAAGAGAGTGAGGGGCCTAAACCTAAAAGAGACTCTCAGAAGAGAGCGAGGGGCCCAAAACATCAAGAGAGACACTCAGAAGAGAGCTAGGGGCCTAAAACTAAATGAAAGACACTCAGAAGAGAGCGAAGGGCCTAAAACTAAAAGAGAGACACTCAGAAGAGAGCAAGGGGCCCAAAACTAAAAGAGAGACCCTCAGAAGAGAACGAGGGGCCCAAAACTAAAAGAGAGACTCTCAGAAGAGAGCGAGGGGCCTAAAACTAAAAGAAAGACAATCAGAAGAGAGCGAGGGGCCCAAAACAAAGAGTTACTCAAAAGAGAGTGAGGGGCCTAAACCTAAAAGAGAGACTCTCAGAAGAGAGCGAGGGGCCTAAAACAACAAGAGAGACCCTCAGAAGAGAACAAGGAGCCAAAAAATGAAAGAGAGACACTAAGAAGAGAGCGAGGGACCCAAAACAAAAAGAGAGACACTAAGAAGAGAGCGAGGGACCCAAAACAAAAAGAGAGACACTCAGAAGAGAGTCAGGTGCCTAAAACTAAAAGAGAGACACTCAGAAGAGAGCGAGGGGCCTAAAATAACAAGAGAGAGACTCAAAAGAGAGTGAGGGGCCTAAACCAACAAGAGAGACACTCAGAAGAGAGGGGCCTAAAACTAAAAGAGAGACACTCAGAAGAGAGCAAGGGGCCTAAAACTAAAAGAGACATACTCAGAAGAGAGCGAGGGACCTAAAACAAAAAGAGAGACACTCATAAGAGAATGAGGGGCCTAAAACAAAAAAAGAGACACTCATAAGAGAACAAGGGGCCTAAAACAAAAAGAGAGACACTCAGAAGAGAGCGAGGGGCCCAAAACTAAAAGAGAGGCACTCAGAAGAGAACAAGGGACCTAAAACAAAAAGAGACACTCAGAAGAGAGCGAGGGGCCCAAAACTAAAAGAGTGACACTCAGAAGAGAACGAGGGGCCCAAAACTAAAAGAGAGACTCTCAGAAGAGAGCGAGGGGCCTAAAACTAAAAGAAAGACAATCAAAAGAGAGCGAGGCGCCCAAAACAAAGAGATACTCAAAAGAGAGTGAGGGGCCTAAACCTAAAAGAGAGACTCTCAGAAGAGAGCGAGGGGCCCAAAACAACAAGAAAGACACTCAGAAGAGAGCTAGGGGCCTAAAACTAAATGAAAGACACTCAGAAGAGAGCGAAGGGCCTAAAACTAAAAGAGAGACACTCAGAAGAGAGCAGGGGCCCAAAACTAAAAGACAGACACTCAGAAGAGAGCGAGGGACCCAAAACAAAAAGAGAGACACTCATAAGAGAACGAGGGGCCTAAAACAAAAAGAGAGACACTCATAAGAGAACAAGGGGCCTAAAACAAAAAGAGAGACACTCAGAAGAGAGCGAGGGGCCCAAAACTAAAAGAGAGGCACTCAGAAGAGAACGAGGGGCCTAAAACAAAAAGAGAGACACTCAGAAGAGAGCGAGGGGCCCAAAACTAAAAGAGAGACACTCAGAAAAGGACGAGGGGCCTAAAACTAAAAGAGAGGCACTCAGAAGAGAGCGAGGGGCCCAAAACTAAAAGAGAGACACTCAGAAAAGAACGAGGGGCCCAAAACTAAAAGAGAGGCACTCAGAAGAGAACGAGGGGCCTAAAACTAAAAGAGAGACACTCAGAAGAGAACGAGGGACCTAAAACAAAAAGAGAGACACTCAGAAGAGAGCGAGAGGCCCAAAACTAAAAGAGAGACACTCAGAAGAGAACGAGGGGCCCAAAACTAAAAGAGACACTCTCAGAAGAGAGCGAGGGGCCTAAAACTAAAAGAAAGACAATCAGAAGAGAGCGAGGGGCCCAAAACAAAGAGATACTCAAAAGAGAGTGAGGGGCCTAAACCTAAAAGAGAGACTCTCAGAAGAGAGCGAGGGGCCTAAAACAACAAGAGAGACACTCAGAAGAGAGCGAGGGGCCTAAAACTAAAAGAGAGACACTCAGAAGAGAGCAAGGGGCCTAAAACTAAAAGAGACATTCAGAAGAGAGCGAGGGGCCTAAAACAAAAAGAGAGACTCAGAAGAGAGCAAGGGGCCTAAAACTAAAAGAGACATTCAGAAGAGAGCAAGGGTCCTAAAACTAAAAGAGACACTTAGAAGAGAGCGAGGGGCCTAAAACAAAAAGAGACTCTCAGAAGAGAGCGAGGGGCCTAAAACTAAAAGAGAGACACTCAGAAGAGAGCAAGAGGCCCAAAACTAAAAGAGAGGCTCTCAGAAGAGAGCGAGGGGCCTAAAACTAAAAGAGAGACCATCAGAAGAGAGCAAGGGGCCCAAAACTAAAAGAGAGGCACTCAGAAGAGAGCGAGGGGCTAAAACTAAAAGAGAGACCCTCAGAAGAGAGTGAGAGGCCAAAAACTAAAAGAGAGACCCTCAGAAGAGAGCAAGGGGCCTAAAACTAAAAGAGAGACCCTCAGAAGAGAGCGAGGGGCCTAAAACTAAAAGAGAGACCCTCAGAAGAGAGCGAGGGGCCCAAAACTAAAAGAGAGAAACTAAGAAGATAGCAAGGGGCCCAAAACTAAAAGAGACATTCAGAAGAGAGTGAGGGGCCCAAAACTAAAAGAGAGACACTAAGAATAGAGCAAGGGGCCTAAAACTAAAAGAGAGGCACTCCTGTTATGTTTCTCTGTTACATGAACACAACCTGTAAGCAACGCCAGTGACCGCGTCCCTAACCTCTCGCGTGCTCCCTCCGCAGGTGAGCTGCTCGCGGAGTTCGCCAGCTACTTCCACTACGGCTACCGCGAGTGCATGAAGAACCTGGTGCACTACCTCACCACGGTGGAGCGCGCGGAGACCAAAGACGCCAAGTACGCGCGCGTGCTCGCCTTCCTGCAGTCGCGCGTGCTCTCCGAGCCCGTGTTCGGTGCGCTCGCGAGCGTCTCCTCGCCGGAGCGCGCGGACCACCACCATCACCTCCACCACCCTTGCCATGAGTACCAAAGCGGCGCGAGCCCCGTCGAATACCCGAGCTCACCGGGACACTTCGCGTGGCACGGACACGGACACGCGCACGCGCTCGCCTACGCGTCGGTGCCTCTGCCAGCGAGCGCGCAGCACGAGCAGCCGCACCAGCAGCAACACCAGCATCACCAACAGCAGCAGCAGCAACAGCAGCACGCGGGCTACTTCGCCCCCGCGCAGGGACTCGAGCATCACTACCTCAGCCTAATTGGGCACGCGCACGCGAGCGCGCTCGGCCTGCACGCGCCGCCTCACGCCGCTCTGTAGACACGTTCTGTTTTTTTTCCTGTTTAATTTATATTTCTGACGTTGGTCTAGATTATTAAATGCAATAAACACTTTGTTTGTAAATCCTTGTGGTGTTGACCAGAACTGCAGAGGAGGGGATTGAAAGACAGGGGTCATTCTCAGAAACGTCCACAGGAGTCACTGGCGTCACTGACCGTCATCGGTGCTCCACATAATGAAGGAAACACCAGAGACAGAGCTTCAAACTACACGCCGTCAATCAGGGAACATCCACTAAAATATGGAATTTAATCAATTTGTGTTTCTATTTTTTCACAGTGACCTCAGAATAAAGTCGGTAACACCAGTGACGTCAGCTGAAAGCTTCATATGAGATCATGAGCTGAGTGAGAAAATCTCTGAGAAGTGAGACACAGTGGACTCACCATGAGCTTTTCTCCATAGATCCTCAGAAAACAGGTCAAAGGAGGTCGAGTGACGTCATCAGTGTGACTTTTATTTCAAAATAAGAGATTTTTAGTTAAGCGGTGACACCAGTGACACGACTCCTGGGGGACTTTCGTTATACATTTTATATTTATTTGTTTTATCCCATTTAATCTATATATTCCATAGTCATGTGTAGATTATTGCAGTTAAATTGCAGAAAAACATGTTTTTTACCTCAAAATATGTCCTCAGCCTTCACACATGACTGTGGGGACGAGGTCTTCTGTGGTGATTAGAATTCTAGATGATTGATTTATAAACCAGGGTTGCTAAATTGAGGCTCAAAAAAATGTAATTTTTAAAATAAGACTTTTGTTTTAAAAAATGTAATAACTTGAACTTGTTTTTTAAGTGTAATATATCTGTAAATGCCAGGGACACAAAAACGGACGTTTCTGTGGAAAGACCCACAGATCTGTCGTCATCTGAACATTTCAGTGTTGCTGGTAACCAGTTGGGATAAAGGCATCCACAGGCACCACACTTTAACTCGAAATCAGGTGACTTTACTAAGTAACTTTACCACTTCAATCCTCCACTTATCCTCAAATTTACTCACATCTTTTATCATTGGGGTCAAATTGAACAGCAAATCAAACCTCCAGGAAAGTTCTGGTGGGAGTGCTGCCCCCCCATCAGTGGTTCTCCCACTACTGCAGGTGAGGTGATGTTAAGCTACGTTCATATTACAAGCCTCATTGCTCAAATCTGACCTCTGACTTGATGGTTCACACTTGTTTAGGTCAGTGACTCAAATCAGTCATTAATGTGATGAACCGGCTCCTGAAATGACCCTCATGAGCTCCTCCTACTCAGCGACGTCACGTGACTGAATCACTGCATCATCAGCACAAACTAACGAGCAGAACGAGCTTCGCTGAGAAGATCATTAACTCTGATCAGCTCTCAGCTTCGTTATTAGAGCCAGACGAAGGAGAAAAAGGTGAGATGAGCTGCTTTTCCACCGTTTACAGGCTTTAACATCTGTTTGGTGCTGTTGCCATGGTAACGCTGAATGATGGTGAGCAGTGGGGGGAAAAAAAAAAATGAATTCCGATCTGAGGGTCACATTAAGGTCACACAGCCACGAATCGGATACGCATCCGATCTAGGCCCACATTCTAGCAGATCACATTAGGGCAGAAAATCAGATTAGTACCACTTCAGCCTGGTAATGTGGATGTAGCCTAAAAACATCACATCTGAGTCACATTAGGGCAGAAAATCGGATTTCTACCACTTCAATCTGGTAATGTGGACGTAGCCTAAAAACTTCAGATCTGAGTCACATTAGGGCAGAAAATCAGATTTGTACCACTTCAGCCTGGTAGTGTGAACGTAGTCTTAGACTTCTGAAGATTATAAAAATGCATATTAACCTCAGCATCATCTAAAACAGCCAAAACAAATGTGTGTAAAATGTTAATATTTCTTCTCTTTTATTCAGCTGAAACAGCCTGGCCTCTAACTGACCCCCAGAATGAGTACAAAGTGTGCACAGGACACTGAAAACACATCATGTTAATTTTATGTTCACCCAGTCGCCCCATTAAATTAGGCAAAGTCATTAAATATGAAGCCAAACAATTGACGTCTATTTCGAGACATTAAACACTGAACGTACCTCAGATTGAGCTACGGATTATGCATTAAAGACTAACTCTTATTTGATTTGTATTAGTACTTTTAACAAATTAGTATCATTTGTTTTACATTGCAATAATTGGAGGTGGCACAGTTATATATTATCAATCAATCAATCCCCCCTCATTTACAATGTTGCCGAGTTAATACATATTAAGGGATTGATAATGTGTAAGAACATATCAAATCATAAAAATAAAATTAAGAAATGAAGACTCAGATCAGGTAGGTATAAAAAGTGAAACATTAATAATAAAAATACATAAAAATATAATAAAAAAAATAAAACAGAAATTAAAACATACATAAGATGTAAAGGTTAATCAAATCAAATCAAATTTATTAAAATGACAAATATTAATAAAACAATAATTAAAATAAGAATAAGAATATGAATAAAAATAACAAATAAATAATAAAATAATAGAAATGACAAAAATGGTTAAAAAATCAGGTAAAAGTTGTTATATTTATACATTATACATTTTATTCAACATGAAGAAAGAACAGAAGAAACAACGAACATCTTTTAAAAAACAGTAAAAAGGGACACTTTAGTGGTTGTTCAGTCTGTCTATAAACAGACTAAATCCATTTTTTATGAAGATAGCAACTGGTCAGGGTTCTAGATATTGCGTATCCCTGACCATTTCTTGCAATAAAGGTAATATATTGTCATATTGCCCACCTAATTATCTACTCACATCGAACACTACACCCTTAAAAGAGATGGTTCTTCAAACGTTCTTTAGTAAAGACAATATAGAACATTTTCATGCTTAAATGGTTCTTTTGTCTGGTAAAATCGTTCTTCAGACTGATGGAGAATGTGCTTTTTGTGGTTCTATATAGAAGCGTTATGAAAATGGTTCACTATAGCACCAAAACGGGTTCTTCTGTTGTTACAAGATGACATTGTAACAATCACCGAACCCTTTTTGGCGCATTATAGAACCATACCGCACATATTATCCATCAGTCTGAAGAACTATTTCACCAGACAAAGAATCATTTAAGCATGAAAAGGTTCTACACAGAACTCATGGTTCCAAGTAGAACCATTGCCTTTACTAAACCATTGATGAACCATTTTTGTTTGCTATATGGACGGTTCTGTAGTGCAACATCTCAACCTGCTGCATTATGTTCTGTCGAAGTCTAGAGCCGTCCTTCTTACAATGGTTTTGATGAGCATGGACTGGGAAGAGCAGAAAGACTTTCAGAAATCGGCAAAGAAATTCAGACCTGGATCTCATTCACCGCCTTCAGAATCAATACTAAATACAGTCTGGAAAATGACCGTCTTGGATGGTCAGTTGAAAAAAAGAAGCCTCTTTCTTGCTTTGACATTTTGTTTCTAAACAAGGTAAATAATACATTTTCAATTGTAGCACAAATGTCCAAATACTTTTGGGGGTCAGTGTAGCTTTTAGATTTCTCAACTAAACGACAGCCATTATTTAGACCCACATTAACAGCAATGAAAACTTTCACCCAGCAGACTTGGAAGTCTAGAAAAGCCATGAGGTAGTTATAACTTTCTGGACTGTTATCTTGAGATAACAACTTAATTGTCTTGGAATCTCAAGTTGTTTTCTCAATATCATAAATGCTGTGTGATCTCAAGATGACAAATGTTTCCTCAACATCACCATTTATTTGTCTTGTGATCTCAAGATAACGCGTTTCTCTTGTCATCTCAAGACAAAAGCTGTTTTCTCAATATCACAATTTATTTGTATTATGATCTCAACGTCACAAAAAGTTGTGTTCTTGATATCACAAGATCACAACTTATTTTTCTTGTCAGCTCTGAGATAGAAGTTGTTTTGATGATATCAATTTATTAGTCTTGTGATCTTGATAACAACTGCAACTTATTTTTCTTGTGATCTCAAGATAAAGTTGTGCTCTATAGATCGCAACTCATTTTTCTTGTGATCACAAGATAACAAAAGTTTTTTTTTTTTTTAAAGATCACAACTTATTGGTCTTGTGATCTCAGAGTCCTGAACTTGAGAAAACAACTTTGGTTATCGTGACATCACAAGACAACAAAGTCATGATCTCAAGATAACAGTCCAGAAAACTCAAAAAAGTACCTCATGGTCCTCTCTGGACTGCCGAGTCATCCTATCCACCCTTCTGGCTCAAACTGACCACAGGAAGCTGGAGCTTGGTTAGCTGGTCTAAGACTCCTTGATTGACAATAAGCTTCTTTCCCAGGGGATTCAGTCGAACACAATGTAAGCAGCCCCTCCTCCTATGACAGTCTTTTCCACCTATATTTACATATAACGCAAATAACAAAACGAATTGGTCAACACTGACCGGTGGCTGGGGGAAGTGTGTTTAACATGAGGAGAGAGTGAGATGACGCTTGCTTTAGTGTCTTCCTTCACCAACACCCGCCAGCCAAGTTAAACAAGTTAACACCCCCCACTTCATTCAGAATCATCCGGCTCCATTTGATAAGGAATCTTTCTGGTGGACTGATGGATATTATTTTTCACTGGGTGTGCAATGAAATCGCAGCGCTGCTCAGCGCATTATGACCCTATAGTTTGGATAAGTTTGGATAAGTTCTGCTTCCTTTATAGACGTATTTAGGCAAATGAGGCCGCCTATTCTCCACTGTGGTCAGGATTAGAGGTGGAAAAGCCAAGAGGAGTTGGCCACCAGGGTGGAAATGAAGGGCCGGAGAAAGCCCCCCCGAAACTTTGGGGACATTTGCATATAATTTTACCAAGTTGCAGTCAGCCGTGACGCTGATTGTTTCTGAGATGTTGGTGGCTCTGCCTTTTTTCTTTCTAACTGGATGGAGTGAAACCCTCTCAGGCCGGCACAATGGGAGGACAGAAAAAGGGCTTTGCTACACCCATCTCCTCCCTCCGTCTCGCTCGTATTAGCTCACCAAACGCTCCTGACGGAAGGGAGCCGGAGAAGGTGTGTGCATGAGGGTGATAGGGGTGACACTACATGTGTTATTTACACCTAAATCATGCCGTTTTACACTTTTTGGATACTATTTCAGTAGTTTTAGCCCACATTACAGCAATAAAATGACTCTTCCACTTTTCTTCCAAGCTGTGCTCAAGGTCATTCGTACCCACCAGCCTCTAATATAACTATTAAAAATACATTTTTAGTTTATTTGCAACAGTTTGAGTTGATCTGAAGGAGCAACTGCATTTCTTAAGACAATAATAAAGGACAAAGGCATTAACTGCCAAACTGAAATGCCAAACCAACTTGAAATTATTGTGCAAATTCCATTTTTATCCCAGATCAGGAATCAAACTCCAATGTCTGAAACATGAACTACACCATCCAGCATCACTCTATTATCCTGTGCTCTTAAAAAAGTTGGTTCTTCAAAGGTTCTTTAGTAAAGACAATACAGAACCATAGAAAACAGAGTATAGTTGTTATTGTCGTGAACACTCAATGAACCTTTTGCATGACTAAATGGTTCTTTGCGTAGTGAAATGGTTCTTCAGATTGATGGACAATGTGTTGTCATTGGTTCTTTTAGAACAGGGCTCTTTATGGCACCAAGGGTTGTGCTATTGTTATAAGCAGATAACGTTTCGCCTTTACCGTTACCGTCACTTTAGCTACTGTTGGATTGATATTTTTACGTGTTGTTTATTGAATGCTTTTGGAGAGTGAATCGGAAACTACACGCACTTATGTTCTAAGCTCACTCTCCAACTCTCCCTTGAACACAGCTTTCCCCAGTGCTGCCTCATTTTTGTTCATGGAAGGGATGAAGATTGTGGTAAAAATGTGTTTTGGTCTGCTATAGACACATGATTTACAAGCTGGAGTTGTGTTTGGTTTACACACCATATTTTCACTTAGCGTAAACAGACGACCTTAAAAGAAACGATGCTTTGGCTTTCTTTTTAAAATTTTCCTGCTTGGTCTTCATCCAAGAATTAACACCACAGAAACGGCCGTCCAGTTTGCAGTATTTCATTAGACTCAGTAGAGAGAACCAAGAATACACTGAGAAAGAGAAAGAGAGGGTTAAGAAGTGATTCTGGTGGATGGTGGAGGGGCGTGGGTTGTCCTATTGAGGCATGGGTGAAAGGGAGACAACCTTGGGTTCCTTGGGCTTCATCCCTGAGTGGCTCTAAAGGAAAATAATCAGGCGTATGAAATCAAAGCTGCTGAGTAAAGTGACTGAACTGAGATTGAAAACGAGGCGCCGGAATCCAACAGTTGGAACCGATGGTTCAAACAGTTTGTGTGGAAACACATCCACTGGGGAGATGACTACAGAAGGGAGAGTCCTTGAGGGTTCCTCCAGATCTTGGAGTCTGAAGACCTTTGAGCACGCTTAGGAATGACGCACAGGTGTTCGTCAACAGAAGCAGCAAATGGATCGATAAACGGACGATTGGACTGATAATGTGAGGCCGCCTGCCAGGCAGTCTGTCAAACGGCAGAAAGCAAGGAACGGAAGGGGGCGGTGGGGGGGCTGGGGGTCGATAAAGAGGGCACGCAGATGGAAAAAAACCCATAATGCCATGAAAGGCGGGCGCTGTGAAAGAAGACCAACAAGCCAATATTGGTTTAAATCCCAGCCGAGAACAGTGAGCCAAGCGGAGGGGAAAAAAGCTGAGAGAAATTAGAGCGTTTTAGCTTCACTAGGCTCTATGAATAATAACTAATGGAGCCCTGCTAAACGCGCCCGGGGAGTCGGTCCTTTCTCATGTAAAATGTCTTGAAACTGCTATAGAGAGAAGCCAAGGAAGAAGCAGCCATCTTGAGAAAAGAGATACGTACTCTGAGGAAACTTCAGTAGAGCTCTGCACGGTTTGATACGGCCTACAGACGCATGGAATTCTTCTCAGGAAGCTTTATCTGCTGTTTGGGCCTGGGTACCAAAAAATGACTGCTTTTCAAACTCATGGATTCCGTTAAGTTCGATTTAATGTTCCATTAAAAATGGATTTTCAGGGACGAGAGGACAAATTCCATTAAAGTCAATAAAATAGGGGCAGTCATGGGCTGGAGGTCAGGGAACCAGCCCTGTGACCAGAAGGTCGCCGGTTTGATCCCCTGAGCCAACAGTATGTGACTGAAGTGCCCCTTGAGCAAGACACCTAACCCCCAACTGTGGATAGGGCTGCCCACCACTCCAGGCAAGCTCACTGCCCCCGAGTGTGTGTGTTCACTAGTGTTTATGTGGCGTTTCGTTGCACAGGTGGGTGAAATTTCCCTGTTGTGGGGCTAATAAGGGTCTCTTAAAAACAACTCACAAATGGTTGGAAAGTACCTACCATGCAAATCGTATTTCATACATACTAACCTGTCAGAATGTGCTAGAAATAGTAATTGTTAACACAGAACACTCTTAAAAAAGATCCATCGAGAGTTCTTTAGTAAAAAGAACGGTTCTATTTAGAACAATAACTACTACAAATGCTTAAATGGTCCTTTTCACGGTGAAATGATTCTTCAGATTGATGGAGAATGTGTTGTATATGGTTCTATATTCTTCTACTGTACTTGACATCGTAACAATAGCAGAACCATTTTACATGCTATATAGAACAATTTTTCAAAAAGGTTCAATATAGAACCATATACAGCACATTCTTAATCAGTCTGAAGAACCATTTTACCATGCAAAGAACCATTTAAGCATGAAATGGCTCTATATAGAACTCATGGTTCTAAAGAACCATTTTATTTTTAAGAGCGCAATGAAACATGAAATCATCCATGATCTCCTGAACTGTGGAATGTGCTTCAATTACATTTTCTACAAGTTTTTTTTTATTTCACAAAAAATATTTCAGAAAGAGTTTTGATTTTTCTCATGTTTTCAGCGTGAGATTGAGATAATTCACCACAGACACTTTCTCATTACATTTTTTACCCATCTATACCAAGCGTTGCAAGAATTATGGAGTTGACTGTCCATTACTGACTGAAACACTTCCTCCTGGTTTTATTAAATTAAATATATGTAAGCGAGACAAAAATATCACAGAAATTAAAACCAGCAATTTAAGCCATGGTTGAAAACAATCCGAACTTTTCTCAAGACCTCAGCATGATAACTGGATCAAGATGTTCTCAAGCAAACAGTGTTGATATAACTACTAACTTGTTACTAGGTACTTGTACTGGATCTACTCTAATTAGTTGCCTACACTGTTGATTTTGTCTCACTAACCTGCCCAGAAAAGAGTTCACCTCATTGCTTTTTCTTGCTCCTCGCTACAGTGTCCTCCGTCACGGTCAGTGTGATCTATGGCATTCAAAGTTCATTGGTGGAGATACCCTGTGAGAAATCATACAAATAAAGTCAAACGGATTGATTTTGGCCTCAAGCCCTAATGTACTAACCCCAAAATGCCTGTTAATATCCTATTTAACGGTCCAGCAAAGACAAAAGGCCAACCAATATATCGCTGCTGTGGGAAGAAATCCTCGTATCTCCAAAATGGTAACTTTACAGGAGAAAGAAAAAACATACTTTACTTTTAATGTAAGTCAATGGAACCAGGCATCTTTCCAAGTCGTTCTGGGCCGTTTCTTTTGGTCCAGTCATCATGACATTTCCACACAATGTAAAGAACAAGACTTTTTCAAATTGTCCAAAACTGAAAAACGACAACAACTGAGATACGAGGTTTTCTTCCGACAGCAGTGATATGAAAGCTCGTAACCCTCAAAAGGTACAGTATAATACAAATCCTTCATTGGTTTTTACTAGTTTTCAATCCTTGGTCATTTAATGCAACCCCATTTTCCAGAAAGTTGGGACGCCGTGCAAAATGTAAATAAAAACAAAATGCAATGATGTGGAAGTAATTTAAACCCAATATTTGATTGAATATACTACAAAGACAACATATCAAATGTTGAAAATGAATAAAATGTATTGTTTTTTTGAAAAATATCTGCCCATTTTGAATTTGATGCCAACAACATGTTCCAAAAAAGTTGGTCCGGGGGCCGGTTTACCGCTGTTTTTCATCACCTCTTCCTTTAACAGCACTCTGTGTTGGGAACTGAGGAGACGCTGCTGTAGTTTTGAAAGTGAACTATTTTCCCATTCTTGTTTGATACAGGATTTCAGCTGCTCATTGGTTCGGGGTCTCCTTTGTTGTATTTTTCATTTTATATATATTTAAATGATATAAGTGGTTATATCAGTTTAGCACCTGGACTCTTTT
>NC_051232.1:7706765-7754265 GCF_015220715.1 Pygocentrus nattereri
CTATTTGACCGAATTTAACAGCTTCTGCAGGTAAAACAAGCGCATCATTCACCACGAGGCTGAGGTTGACCTGTTATTCGCCAGCTTTATGTTCAAATGATCCATTCTACCTTAAATGGTACTGGAAAGGTGGAACGGAACATTTGAATAAGAAGCTGGTGAATGACGAATCAACTTCAACTTCATAGATTCACCATCATTCAGTTTTGTTTGGTTTCTGTTGTCATCCAAATTCAATTCACACTAGTGCCTGTTTTAATTTGCTGAGCTAGCTTGTATTTTAATCCTGTGTGCCCAATGTTCCCCAAAATCATCACAAACGACTACCTTACTAAGTTTCATAGTCCAGTGGAAATTCTTTTCATTTGTAGTCGCAAAACTCTTTGTGTATACCAGCATGACGTATCTGTGTACCGTGGATATTGTATTTTATTTGGAAAAGTGGAAAAAATGACTGAAAAATGAACATCCAGCTACACATGACTAACATGCTGTCATTAGAAAGCTGTACTACTCTCACCTTTGGTGTGTAGAGTTGAAATGGCCTTAAAATGCAAACTGCCTTGTTAAAGACTCGAGAATCGAGTGTCATGTCTTGAGACTTGCTTATTACGTAAACTTACTGAGTTGTTTCCACCTGTGGAGTTCTGAGGTGTCGACTACAGCTACGTCATGCACAACCAATACACAGTGGTATTCGATTGCTCCCACACTTCAGGAGGTGGTTTGCTGCACACTGGAGATGCAGTGGGACGAAGTGTAAATAAGCATTTTTCTTAAACTTCATTTTAACACTTACAAGTCAAAGCCAGCATTTTGTAATGTGCATAACTGCCTTCTGGCCTTCACCATGTCAGAATAATATAAGCTATGGACATGGTTCACATATCAGAACACTCAGCAGAACCGGCCCTCACTAGCCAGTGTGGCGTCAAGCTGTGGCGTCAGCATCCGTGAGTAATCCAGATGGAAAAATAAAAATATCAAAGATCTGTTAGTATTTACATGTCAAATAATGGCATACTTGAGCAGCCCAGGGTGCCCAGAAAATAACTGTGTTTCATCTAAATACTTTATTATCGCAATTGTAATTGACCTGATTACCAAAACAATTACACACTGCTATCATAGGTTTAACCACACACACACACACACACACACACACACACACACACACACACACACACAATGCTGCTTATCGTCCTGAATCATGGGGGGAGAGGGATTGTGCGCTACACCCTGGACATCCAGTATAGTGAACTCAGCTACTTTAAGGTGGTCTGTAGCAAAACCATTGCCAATAGAATGGGACACTCTAGAGCAGTCACTCATGAACCTAAGGTCACTCTGCTCAACTACAGGAGTATAAAGCCCCCAGCACCGGGCTGTGGAGCAGTGGAACTGTGTTCTTTGTAGTGCTGGAGCTCCATCCAACACCTCTGGGAAGAGCTGGAGTGATCCAGGACTAATCATCCAACACCAGTACCTGACCTCACTAATGCTCTCGTGGCTGAAATGTAATCAAATCCGCACAACAATGTTCCAACATCTAGCATAAAGCCTTCCCAGAAGAACAGAGCCTGTTACTGCAGCAAAGCAAGACAAACGTCCTATCAATAATAGTTATTAATCATAATTACGCAATGAAATAATGGTTTGTCCATTCAGCTTAAGGAAGTAGGGTTTATGTGGTAACGTAATGGGTTACATGGCTTTCATTCAACTGACATAAATACTTTAAGAATAGTTTAGATGGACAAAAGCAATTTTTCACAAGAAATTCATAAATAAATTAAATATGGATGAATAAAATCAACTTCTGCTCTGTTCTAATTTATACAGTGAACCCAATCAGTGAGCTAGAATGATCCTGGTTCTCAAACAGACCAAACGTTCTAAAACAATTACTCCTCAGCAACGCTGGTAGTCGTCTTTATAAAGTCCATTGAAAACCTGGCAAGCCCAGTGAACCAGAGGGGTGGGGTGGGCTTTCTACAACCAACACTACCAAATTTGGGTTGGTTTGGATCGGTTTGGTACGTGTGTGACTCAGCAACATCACCCCACATGCCACACGACGAGGAACAATGGCTGAATAAACTCAGCTCAGACTGGAGAAACTGGGAACGTTAGCTATGCTGAAAACAGCTCTAATGTAGGCGATGGCACTGGGCACCTGTGGTCCTATGTTTGCTTGATTTTTTTGGGGGGGGATGCAAAAAATTTGCGAGGGAACGCAATGTTATTAACTTTTTTGGTACCATGGCCCCTTAGGGGCTCTGGATGAATGTGTATCAGTTCAAGACAAAAAATTTAAAAATTACGTAAAAAATCCATTTCCATGATAAGCACACTGGATGTGGCAGCAGCGGAACTGGGCATCATGTTTTTTGTTTAGGTGTTTGTGCCAAGTTTTGTTTTACTTGCGATAAATTTGACAGGATGGGATTGTGGCTCCGATTTAACTCCAGTACGAATATTTTTACTACATTTTCTCTGACTTGGCACCAAAGAACACACACTTTTGACATTCCTAGCGGTGAGTGGGAATAAGTAAGTGAATCCCCCTACAGTTCTCCATCTCCCAAGTCTTAGACCCCCCCTACACCCATCTGCCCCTCCCTCTCAAACCCCCCACCTTTGCCCAAGCTGCATCTAAGCTGAGACTTGGCAGCCAAAAGCAGAGAAGCAACAGTTTCTCATCACTCACTTACACACACACACACACACACACACAACCACCCACACACACACACCCACCCACACACACACACCCACACAGGAGCAGTAATCTTAAGGCCTTGGCACCAACCGTGGCTTAAGAAAGGACAGCACCGTGAGAGAACTCATCTCTCTCATACACAAACACACACACAGACATGCCGTGATTGAAGAAAAGATACCAGCGTGCGAGAACAGACGTGAATGGAGGCCCTCGAACTGACGGCAAACAAAAACACGCCTGTATCGAACAGTCGGCGAGCGCTGAAACACGTCTGTTTGAGATCAGACGCTGCATCTCCATGAATCGGCTTAAATTCCGCTCGACGGGCTGCAGAAACCATCACACAGTGACGTGTCCCTGGTTTCGGGACACTTCAGAAGTATTAAAATGATCCCTTAAGGGTTCGATTTCCCTCCCCTAAAAATCGAATACATAAAACATACGTTCTCATGATTGTAGCTGAGCATGTGGTTAGCCTGACGCTGCTTCTGCTGATATCTGTAGTTAAGCTAAAACAAAAACCCAAGGATCATTTGTGCGACAGCTCTGTTCAATTTCCCAGTGAAGAGGTCATTAAGGCACAAGCGTAGCATGTGATAAGCTTGAGGAAGTCGTTTAGGAAAAGCTGAAGCGCAGATTATTCCTTTTTTAAGAGCAAAAAGTTAAAACCATTACTTTTTGGATAGGTTTACGTGGCTTTGGCATAGACAATTCCACATAAGTAAAAAACTTTGTATCTTAAGAACAGAAACTTTATAGAAGCAAAAATACTTTCTTCAGCTGGATGGTAACTTGGTAATTTACCATGGTAATTTGTATGGTAAGTTTCCAAGTAATTTAGCGATGGACTATTTTTAATGGTCCATTTGTCATGAAATGTTTACACAATACAAAGGCATTTGGTGTCTGCGAGTGGTATTAAAAAATAAAAAGTAAACAAAAACATGTTACCAGGTGTTTATATGACAGTAAAGCGTGTATAAAACATATGGAGCACATGATTCTTACAGACTGGTAATTACACGCTGCCGCTGCCACAAACAAAACCTCTCCAAAACTTTAACTTTACAGGAAAAGGAAAGATCTTCACTTTAAATGGACTCTTTCTGTTGGGCCATTTATCATGAAACTATAATACACTGTTGCAAGCATTTTCAACTGCTGTACAAAATGAAAAAACAACAGACACAAAATAAACCCCTAGACACTTACATATCGCTGTTGTCGGAACAAAATCTCCAAAATGGTCACTTTACAGGAGAAGGAAAAAACATGCTTTACTTTTAAAGGAAGTCAATGGAACCAGAATTTTTTTCAATCCATTTTGGATTGTTTATTTTGGTCCATTCATCATGAAATTTACACACAATGTAAAGGACAACGGGGATTTTCACATTAGGTCAAACAACCTACGTTATTTTGGGAGGTTTCTTTGCTCCATTCATTTATAATTCATATATATATATATATATATGTACACACACACACGCACACACACACATAAATATATTGATACTTATATACTTAACACATATAGGACATTATGTTCCAACACTGAATAAAAACAAACCTGTGTGTGTGTGTCTGTTGTGAGAATCGACCAAAGAAGCAACAGTTTCACTTACACACAAATACTCTCTCTCTCTCACACACACACACACACACACACACACACCACTGCGGGAACCAGAGGCGTTGGCACAGATATATCAGCCAAACCTTCTGTGAACTTGGCTGCTCCAAAGCCTATTAAGAGTCACTAATCTAAAAGCTGGCGGAGGACACTCTACCTTGGCCTGGTTGGCACTGTCTCTCTCTCCTCTCCCTCTTTCTCTCCTTCTCTCTCTCACTCTCTCTGCCAGGGCCACGCCACAGATTATGCAAATCCAATCGCGATGCCCCCCCCCACCCCTCATTCGGCTCCCCGTTCCTTTTAGGCCACATCCCGGCATCGAAGGAAAAATGAATAAAGAGATAAAAGAGGGTGATGGAGGGGAGAAGGAAAAAAAAAACAAGACAGAGATCAGGCTGAGAGAGAAAAGTAAATGACAAAAGGGTCAAAAGAAGAACTGGCGGACCGAGAGAGGAGGTAAACAAATAAATAAATCATCTGTGGATGCTGAGTGTTAAGGGCAGAGAGAGTTTCTCGTGAGAGAGCTGCTGGTGGAGACACAGATTAAGTTACACTTTCAATGGAGATTATGGGCTCAAAAGCCTTTTTCTGGCCCAGGACTAGGCTTTTAATCTGTGCCCTGAAAAACAAACCCAAAAGCAGCTCCATTCGTTTAGCAGAATGAGTCGAGTTATGACAGCTGAAGAGAGTGAAGAAAAGAAGGAAGGAACAAAAAAAAAGAAACCAAATGAGTTCAACAGGAACCGACTGAGAAAGAGTGAAAGACAGGGATAAAGAGATAAGAAAGATAGACAGGCTGAAGTTAAGAAAGTGGAGGAAAGAAAAACGTTGACAGACAGACAGATAGACAGACAAATAAACAGACAGACAGACAGACAGATAATCATACAGACAGACAGATAGATAGATAGCCAGATAGACAGACTGATAGATAGACAGATAGACAGATAGACAGACAGGCAGACAGACAGAAGGATAGACAGACAGATAGATATACAGGCAGTCAGACAGATAGAGAGACATACAGACATACAGACAGACAGATAGATAGATATACAGGCAGCCAGACAGACAGATAGACAGGTACACAGAGAGGCAGAGATAGAGAGACAGACAGATGGACAGATACAGTGCGATAGACAGAGAGAATGACAGACAGAGAGACAAATAGAGACAGACAGAGAGATAGACAGAGAGACAGATAGAGACAGAGCAATAGACAGAGACAGACAGATAAATAGAGACAGAAAGATAGACAGAGAGACAGACAGATAGAAAGGCAGAGAGACAGACAGATGGAGAGACAGACAGAGAGAAAGGCAGAGAGACAGACAGATAGAGACAGACAGACAGACAGACTGATATAGAGGAGACAAAGTGCCATGGGAACGTGTAAGAAGGCTCAGAGAGCCTCACCGTGCCAGCCCTCCTCAGCCCAAACACATTGTTATTCATGGGGGGAGACGAGAGAACAGGCTTGTTAACTTGCACAATTAAGGCATCATTTGCCAAGAGAAAGGGCTACTTTCCGATCTCATTGTCTTAGAGCACAAAAGAGTTCGAAAGCCCCCTGATCAGTGCTGGAGAGGGGAGGGGGCGTCCTGTGAGCCGCACAAGGGCTGCTTGTGTCACAGGGGCTGACTGTGGGAGACACAGGGCAGAGGAACGCAAGGAGAAATGCTGAGATTTAGCATGGTGGTAAAGCACAATGAGGAGTGATCCTCATCGCACCCTGAAATGCACAGAGAGCATGTTTGTTTGTGTGATTGCTGTTGTGGGGGGGGGGGGGGGGGGGGGGGGGGGGTGAGTCGGGGGGGTTAAAGCGGCCTATACATTTTATTACTAACTGGACCGGAGCGCTGATACAATAACATTACAACTAGGAAGAAAATAAAAAGAAAGGCATTCTTTAAACCCACTTTTTGGACCCAACTGAAACCAGGCTTCTCAGGAGGCTTTGCATTATCATACCGCTGCTGTCAGAATGAAACCTTGTATCTCCAAAATGGAGAAATGGACATATTACAAAAAATAATAGAATTCAGGGCTGAACTGATGGACTTCAAAATCAGGCTGAAATTGCATCTTGTTCCTCCTGTGAAGGGGGTCTAATAAACATACATAAAACTCTTATCTTTAGTTAAAAACCTGAGGGATCTACCTGATGTAACCATTTATCTGAATTACTCATGTCTGAAACGATAATTAACTTAAAGACTGGTACCTTTTCACTTATTTACATAAATGTACGCAAAAAAAACTTTTCCTCAAACATCTTGTGTGCTCTTGAGTACCTCCTGAGCAGTTGGTACATGTCCTCCTGAGTGAGTCTTCTGGTGTTTTTCTCATCCAGCTCCTCAAACTCTCTCACCACGTCTCTGTACTGCTGGGCTACAATCCCCCTGATCAGCCTGGACAGCTGAAACGCACACAAAGACGCTTATTTCTACCTGTATTTCTGAGATTAAACCTTTTTCCAGTCACATCACCATGCACTCCTAAAAAAGATGGTTCTTCAAGGGTTCTTTAGTAAAGAAAATGGTTCTATATACAACCAAGAACACTCAAAGAACATGATTACAGATGCATGATTACAGGGCTTCTTTACATCATGAAAGGCTTCCGATTGATGGAAAATGTGCAAGGATGCGCTACAGATGGTTCTACAAAGAACCTTTTTGAAAACGGTTCTTCTATTATTATAAGCTTGACATCGTCACAGTAGAAGAACCTTTATTTGGTGCCATACAGAACCATTTTAAAAATAGATTCTATATAGAACTATCCACGGCACATTCTCCATCAACCTGGAGAACCCTTTAATGATGCATTTTCATGTATATAGAACCATTTTCTTTACTAAAGAACCATTTCTTTTAGGAGAGTGCAATATTGTAAAACCATGCTCCAAATATTATTTTAGAGATGTACTTTTAAACTTTATAACAGATTATAAACAGCATGCTGTGGAGTTTAACATGTTATGGAGTGCCTGCACCGAGCTGAGGCGTCCCTACACGGGCTTTTGGGCCACATTCACAGAACTCAGCGGTAAATAAGAGCTATTCGTCACTATAAGTCACTGTGGCAGTGATTTGCCAGCGATTTTTAACACTGCGGAGTCCAAGGCCAGAGCCAATAACAATCCACATGTACATGAGATCATATATATGAAAGACCCACACCATGTGAAACTCTGATTGGCTGCCAAAATAAATAAGATGTAAGAAACGAAAACAAAGAAAACCAAAAAGAAACAGTTATGAATTTTACGGGACACAGTGCTGGCAAATAATAGTTTATTTGGTACATTGTTTGGTAAAGATTTAACTTTTAATTAAGTTTCTTTATCATAAAATCTTGCTGATACTAGAGAAAATGAGGTGTATCTTAAAATCTCATTAAAACCACTTAAAATTCAACTTTTAATTGTAGGAATTATATTTTAGCTTGTAAGATTTCATCTCCCTTCAATAAGAATTCAAACATTTTTCCAGTTCAAAATAATTGCAGCAATTTAATACGTAAATATATATGTCAATTTTATCCACACAATTAAAATTTTAATTCTCATGATAAAATTTGAATTTGTATGACCACTGTTTTAGTTTTTGTTTCCTTTTTCATTTTTCTTGATCTCAGGAATTCCAACTGAAAATTTAAATTCCATTTTGAGTAGTAAAAAGTTCTATGTTCGCTTCTAAGAAAGGAATTTTCACTAGTGCAACTGTCATTTTCACACGTGTAAATTGAATTTCTTTGTAAAATTTGATGTAAATGATTAAAAGCTGAAACTGCTTGCAGTAAAATCAATTCAAACATGTAATCAGAATTAAATTACTGTTCACTCGTTGGGTTTACAAGGTAATCCGAGGTAATCTAGGTTGTCTTCTTGCTCTTTATGTACTCCTACAACAGAAGTTTGAAGGGAAAATGACCAAGAAAGACATTTCTGCTCGATTTCTGCTCGACTGTGTCATGTTATGAAACTCTACCACCACAATGCATAAATGCACAAGCGGTAAAAACAAGCGGTAAAACATGTTACTGACACGCTACTCGCTCTTAACGTCAAGGTAAGCACAAATGCAATAAGAAATGTTAAAATATTTTACCTCTCAAAAAGAGGACAGTCTTTCTAGAGCACTTCAAACGTTCATCTGGAAATTATTAATGGAAATATTTTGTGCTACACAACACAACAAAGACTTCTCACAGACTGTGAAAAGACTTTTGGTAACACTTTACTGGAGGGTGCTGTCCATAAGGCAACATGACACCTACATAAGGTTCCCATGACAGCTGACATAATCCTACATAACTGTTTATAAATGTTTGTTCCTATAATCGTCATTCGCTATAAAGGTTACATTTGCCAATTTTGATCGTAGTCTGCTAAAGTAGCCTTTATGACAGATGGCACCTGTTGTAATAAGCATTTATAAGCAGTTATGTAGGGTCATGTCAGTTGTAACGACAAGCTAATGTAGGTGTCATGTAGCCTTATGAACAGCACCCTACAGTAAAGTGTTACCAGACTTTTGAAAGACTAAAGTCCGACTCCCTCTCACATCCAAAGACAGTGTCACGGTTTTTAGTCAGACTCTGATTTTGCGAAGCCTGGGAATCTTACGGTGTCACTATTTACAAGACTGCAACCAGACTTTCCTGGATCAGATACGTATCTGATTCGTGGCCACGTGACTTTAATGTGATGCTCAGATCGGAATTCATGTGTTTTTTTTTCCCGCTGCGCGTGTGCTGTACCATGGCAGCAGCGCCGAACAGACATTAAGGCCTGTAAACGGTGGAAAAGCAGCTCATCTCACCTTTTTCTCCTCCGTCTGGCTCTAATAACGAAGCTGAGGGCTGATCAGAGTTAATGATCTTCTCAGCGAAGCTCGTTCTGCTCGTTAGTTTGTGCTGATGATGCAGTGATTCAGTCACATGACGTTACTGAGCAGGAGGAGCTCATGAGGGTCATTTCAGGCCAGTTCATCACATTAATGAGTGATTTGAGCCAAGCTTATATCAGACAAGACAAGCACAGCACAGTCTCTTTATTACCTGATATTGTTATGATGGCCTGGCTGATTCCTGTTTTTCAAAAAGGGGACCTGAACATACTTTCACAAAACACCACATGACTGTCACGGGAAGAACAGTACAGCAGTGATATGAGGCATACCTCACTGACACTCCGATCTTTTCCCACCATGTTTTTCTCCTCTTCCTCATCTGGGCCTTGCTCTGAGAAATCAGGACGTCCAGCAGTCTTGCCAGCTTCAAAGAGACTAGGCACTCCTTTTCTAAACAGAGAAAGAGACAGAAACTTGTGTATTTTTGGAATATTTGGTGCTTTCTTCACAAGAGCCCACAGAAGAAGTGGCCTCGTATTAGAACGCATCCGTCTTCCTTCAACGACCACAGATTGGGCGGCAATGTGTCCTGAAATTCCCAGAATTCCGAAAGGCAGAGATTGGTTTACTTCCGTGAACATGATAAATAGTCTGACACAACTATAAAAAAAATAATGAATAAAAAGTATTCTTCTTCTGTCCACACAAACAGTGATACCTGGCTGAATAATTAAAAGTATTCGCAAATATTTCATTTAATTCGCATCATTTTTTAAAATAAATGCATCTTAGTAAATGAAGTAACCGCATCCACGTTTTCACATTGTCTCATTCTCAAGCCCAACACACTGACCATTACTACTAATTATTAAAACACATATATTTTAAAAAAATACAGCAGCTTCCTATTTTCTCTTATTATCACAGCTACTGGTCCGATTATCTGCATGATGATTAGGACCATTAAAACGTGATGGACATGCTTTGAGGCTGTTTCGTGAGAATGCATTTTGCAGAGGGGATCAAGCAGCTATTAAGACAGATAAATAGAGAGATATATTTAAAAAGTTTGCTCGAGCAGGTCCTGAATGACCCGGTAGTCCTGACGGAGGGTGAGAGGAAGCACGTGAGAAACCACAGCCGGGTTAATGTGCTCCCTGTGCGCTTGGCTGGTCTGATCCGTGCCGGTGCGAGTGACCAGCAGGGCTGGGCTCTTTTGTCCTGGGAAAACCCCGGACACTCCCAGGCCTGGGACCAGAGTCCCAGGACACAACAGAGGCCACTGCAGGGCGGTGTGGGCGGACCAGTGGCTGGAGAGGTCACGGATGGGAGAAGGGAGAAACGCGCTCGGGGTAAGAGCGGGAGAGACGTCAGGGATGGAAAGAAAAGAGAAAGAAGGATAAGGAAAAAAGGGGAGTGGAATGAAAATAGAGAGGGAGGAAGATCAGAGGTGGACGGTGATTGTAGCTGAGTGCACTTAGAGGCAGTGACACTGACTGACCCACGCCACAAGAGGTTTGTGTGCGTGTGCACTAGAGAGTGAGCGTGCGTTAGTGTTTAATACACACTTCCACACACTGTACTGACAAGCTCTTACCTATAAAATGGGTAAAAGTATGTAGCACAGCATAACACAGTGGTACCACACAACTGAGCCTGAACTGTACTTGTCTATAAGTCACTAAGGCCCAACCTAATGTCTTCTATCACTCCTACCCCTTGTTTTTGAGTGTATCCCTAACCCCTTGGAACTGAGTTACAGGGCAGTGGTTGAGATCTTCCCTCTGAAATGAGACCCTCTAATAAAAGAGCATCACTTCATTAAGAGCTACCAGCGCTGCTCTGTAGGCGACCCTGCCCGTCTGCTGGGACAGCAGAGGAGGGGAAAGTTCAGCTCCTCACTGCTGGGCTTTAGTTACATTTAGGGATCATACGCCTTGAAAGAGGGGGGCAATTATTTATTATCACCCCCCCTAATTCTTCAGTGATATGAAGCTGAAGTCAGAGATTCTCCAGATTCTTGTTCGAATTTTCCCGTTCCACCTTAAATGGAGCAGCAGGTACATTCAGGAGCTTCAGGCATCAGAACCGCTGGTCTGGTGGAACAGGAAACATCAGCATGCTATTGTGACTTCTGTACGCTTGTTATGAAGAACATGACCATAATGCAGTGAATCGACATCAAACTAAGATAATACAGTGGATCAGACGCAGCAGTGCTGCTGGAGCACCTCAGCGTCACTGCTGGACTGAGAATAGTCCACCAATCAAAAATATCCAGCCAACAGCGTCCTGTGACCACTGATGAAGGACTAGAGGATGACCGACACAAACTGTGCAGCAGCAGATGAGCTGTCGTCTCTGACTTTACATCTACAAGGTGGACCCACAAGGTAGGGGTGTCTAATAGAGTGGACAGTGAGTGGACACAGTGTTTGAAAACTCCAGCACTGCTGTGTCTGGGGATTATAGTGTGGGGCTGTTTTTCAGGAGTTGGGCTCAGACCCTTAGTTCCAGTGAAAGGAACTCTTAAAGCTTCAGCACCAAGAGACTTTGGACAATTTCATGCTCCCAACTTTGTGGGAACAGTTTGGGGACGACCCCTTCCTGCTCGAACATGACTCCGAACTAGTGCACAAAGCAGGTCCATAAAGACACGGATGAGCCAGTTTGGTGTGGAAGAACTTGACTGGCCTGCACAGAGTCCTGACCTCAACCCAATAGAACGCCTTTGGGACGTATTAAGAGTGGAGACTGTGAGCCAGGCCTTCTCGTCCAACATCAGTGTCTGACCTCACAAATGCTCTTCTGGAAGAACGGCCAAAAATTCCCATAAACACACTCCTAACGCTTGTGGAAAGCCTTCCCAGAAGAGCTGAAGCTGTTATACCTGCAGAGGGTGGGCCGGCATCATATTAAACCCTATGGATTAAGAATGGGACGTCACTCAAGCTCATGTGTGTGTGAAGGCAGACGACCAAATACTTTTGGCGATATAGTGTATAATAGGTTTCAATAGAGGTTTCAGCGACCTGTAAAATTAGCACTGCTATCTCATTGTTTTTGTCAGTTAAGCTTTTGTTCTGCCTTTTGAACGTCCCAAACAAAACTGGATCATAACTTCAGACCCAGAACAGACATCAATTCTATGCTGTGAAAATCTAGTTTACATTAAAAACAATGTCAGTCTATGGACCTCATTCTTCAGCACATGATCAGAGTAATTAGCAGCTAAGAGTCTTAACATCCACTTGAAGTGAACCAGGCTGAGCAGCGACAGCAGCTAGATAGACGGAGGGTCTCAGACCCTGCTGACCCACTACAGCCACCACAGCAGGACACCGCTGTCCTACAACACCACCACAAAATCAGCACAGCAGGGTTCTGTACAGGCACCAAGTCAACGCCAGACCACCGGTGAACACACACAGCACTCTTTTTGTGCCTCGTCAAAGTACAAATGGGAAAAGTAAATACTAATAACGTCCATAAACAAGCATCATACATCATTATACATTCCCTATCAGCCAGATAAAATCCAGTTCATTAATTATTAGCCCACTCTAAGCACAGGCTTGTTATGTCTGTGATTAACATAAGCCTGGACTTCGGTATTACTTAATACATAAGTAGCACTTAAGTCTTGATTAAAAGGCTACAAACATTGTTATTATTTACATGAAGAAAAAAAAAACAAATGTAGTTAACTTTTTGGTCAGAATATCTTATGTGTGTTGTTAATATAAAACAATCTTTCACCACTGACCAAATAAATAAATAAATAAATACATACAGAAATGCCATTTCCCTATATCACGTATTGGCCTTTGGTTCTTACACTGGCTTATCAAAGTCTTCAGGGGAATATAAGGCTCCTTGAGCGCTCCAGAAAGCTTGAAATCCCTCTCTAGTTCTCAGGGAAGGGCATTATTTTACCACCAAATCTTTCCAAACCACTCATTGATACAACAGCAGAAAGTCCACTGGATAAAGTTTTGACCCTTCCTTCCTTCAGTCTCACTCACACGGATCTGAGACCAGTGGTCTCCTCTCCAAATCCAAACAGCACCGCTGATCTGAGGCCAGTCTGAGATGGAATTTTCCCTCGGTCCTCAAATAAAGAAGCTTTTGGGAGAAAGGTTTGTCTCTCCCCATCACGTCAGCGTGCAAGGAATGTCCTCTGCCAACAGAAGCCTCTAATCCAATCATGCTGCCATTAACTCGCCGTAGCAGTGATTACATGAAAGAAAGTAGTGTCGGTGCAGAACGAATGTGCTAGAATGAAGTTTTGCTGCTATAAAAGGCCGCCATTCAATCACGTCGAGGTAAAAAAATGCCACGGAAGCAACGGCATGAAGACAAACTCGCTGCGACACACAAACAGTGCGACTGCCAAAATCTTCTTATTTCACATTGTTTGCTGCCCGAAGCTTCCAGATTTCGCACAAAACGCTCATTCATAGCTCTAAACTGTTATTTCAACCTCAGACGCTTAAAGATCTCCGAGGCCTGTTTGTGTCCAACTGACCAAAAAGTTAAAGTTAAACGCAACGTACCAGGAACAACTTTCAGACGTGAATAATTTCACTGGTACAAACAGTAAATGCTAAAACTAACAGTTGCAGCCTCTTAAACTCCTTGGGACCACCGGTGGCTCCAAACACGCTTGGTCATGTTCTTCATAACGTTCATATTCCATAAGCTCCATTCAGAAGCTGGGCGTCGTGTGAGGCTGTAGCTCTTCTCTCCAGTCTAATAGACGGTGATGTCATTTTAAACCCTTATAATAAAAGAAGCTGAACTCAGTTTGTTTTTCTACTGAAAGTCGACCCGTTTTTCCCCAAATCTGGGCTCTAAACTATAAACAGACGGCGTCTCTTCAGTGATCTGCTCTGGAAACATCACTTTAATAAAGTAACACAAAGAACGTCGCAGATTTTTGGCTTTCAGCAGTAAATTCTAAGCATATAATGATATGTGGAGATCATAAAACACACGTTCTGGTAATTTGAGAGGAACTTTTACAAAAAAAAAAAAAAATTATTATAAATATTATATATTTAATATATTTATTTAATGCACTTACTGAATAACGTGCCTTATGACTTGGTCACAAAAATTTAGATAGACAAACCAAAATATACCCTGGAGAATAAGAGATTAAATTATGCAGTTATTTATGAAGGAAAATCAAATCAGTGGCTCATTCTCTTCTTGTTTTATATACGCTTCATGCAGAAGTCCCTCGAATGTGGGTCAAATCTACAGGTATAAATTAAACACTGATTTAACGCTATGTGGATCATGCAAATTGCTAACGTTGGTGAAAAAAACCTGATACAATTCACAGGATCCACCCTCTACACAACTCACAGCTCCACAGTCGTATATGATCACGGTCAAAGTAGCACTTCATTGCACTTAAACGCTCTTTGAACACACTTTAAATTATTCAAGAAGTTCCCGTTAAATCAAAACTACTACGAATCTTAATTGACTTGACTTTAACATTGAATCTAGCATTTCATTCACTAAAGCCTGAATCATAAACAGTCTCGTACTGATACAGATCAAATGACGAATCGGTTTTAACTGAGAAACAGACGCACCAAAAGGAAATGTCCAGCAAACAGCGCCCCATTAACAGCTATCAGAGAGAACCTGGCAGCTTTAAATGCTCTTCTGAATCACCAGTAGAGATTCTCTAACAGACGGGAGTAAATAACAACATAATAATAATAATAAAAAATAAATGCATAAATAAACTGATAAGTAACAAGCGAATAATGACTTCATTCACTTATAGTTTGAACCATCTACATTCCTCATATAGATCAAATTCTGCACCAGTACGAGACTCTATATCATTAATTTAATTAACCTATATAATGTTATATATTATAATATATTCATCTATATAGTATAATGGAGTTTATATTGTATTTTACAGACTATTTATAATTGTGTCAAGTATTTTTTTATTTGCAAAAAAGGTATAAATCATTTATTTAGAGGCGTTAAATAGAACATAAACACTATGTTGCCAAAAGTATTCGCCTGGCTTCACTCGCATATGAACTTGAGTCCCATTCTTAATCCATAGGGTTTAATATGATGTCGGCCCACCCTCTGCAGGTATAACAGCTTCAGCTCTTCTGGGAAGGCTTTCCACAAGGGTTGGGGGTGTTTATGGGAATTTCTGACCGTTCTTCCAGAAGCGCATTTGTGAGGTCAGACACTGATGCTGGACGAGAAGGCCTGTCGTACAGTCTCCGCTCTAATTCATCCCAAAGGTGTTCTATGGGGTTGAGGTCAGGACTCTGTGCAGGCCAGTCAAGTTCTTCCACACCAAACTGGCTCATCCGTGTCTTTATGGACCTGCTTTGTGCACTGGTGTGCAGTCATGTTGGAACAGGAAGGGGCCGTCCCCAAACTGTTCCCACAAAGTTGGGAGCATGAAATTGTCCAAAATCTCTTGGTGCTGAAGCTTTAAGAGCTCCTTTCACTGGAACTAAGGGGCTGAGCCCAACTCCTGAAAAACAGCCCCACACCATGATCCCCCCTCCACCAAACTTCACACTTGGCACAATACAGTTAGACAAGTACCGTCTCCTGGCAACCGCCAAACCCAGACTGGTCCATCGGATTTCCAGACGGAGAAACCTGATTGGTCACTCCAGAGAACACGTCTTCACTGCTCTAGAGTCCAGTGACGGCGCTTTACACCACTGCATTCCACGCTTTGCATTGCGCTTGGTGATGTAAGGCTTGGATGCAGCTGCTCGGCCATGGAAACCCATTCCATGAAGCTCTCTACGCTGTTCTTGAGCTGATCTGAAGGTCCACATGAAGTTTGGAGGTCTGTAGTGATGGACTCTGCAGAAAGTTGGTGACCTCTGCGCACTATGCCCCTCAGCACCCGCTGACCACGCTCTGTCATTTTACATGGCCAACCACTTTGTGGCTGAGTTGCTGTCGTTCCTAATCACTTCCACTTTGTTATAATCCCACTGAAAGTTGACTGTGGTATATTTAGTAGTGTGGAAATTTCACGACTGGACTTGCTGCCCAGGTGGCGTCTGATCACGGTGCCACGCGAGTTCACTGAGCTCCTGAGAGCGACCCATTCTTTCACTAATGTCTGTAGAAGCAGTCTGCAGGCCTAGGGGCTCGGCTTTATACACCTGTGGCCATGGAAGTGAAGGGAACACTTGAATTCAATGATTTGGATGGGGGAGTGAGGACTTTTGGAAATATAGTGTATGTGCATGTACATATCAGTACAACGCTGGTACTGCCAGTGGTTAGACTTGAAATAGATCATTCAAAACAATATTTGACGACATTTCATGCGTTCCTGAAGAGCTGAACGTTTAAGCAGTGCTGGGCTATGCTAAAATGTCTTTTTTTACATTTTAGCCCTCTACAAATAAATGTTCCATCAGTGTATCAACATCGACAGATACACACATGAAAAGAACGGGATATTGACCTCAACCCAGAAGACCCATATCAGTGCATCCCTAATAAAAATAAAATAATAATAAAAAATATATATTATTTACACTTTCCTAAACTTACATCAACATACTTTGCATGGAAGGTGCAGCAAAATCCAAAACTGAAAATGAAGAATGAGGATTTTTTTAGCAATTAAATCACAACACAATACAATATCAACTTAACGGAAGTAATGTCAGCAACCTTTAGGCCTCCCGTCTCCACTTTCCTATGCAATCCTGGGTTAACAGCCACTGTTTGCTGTGACGCAACTATAAACAGGTAATCGTGAAAATACACTTAGTCACGGGCTTAGTCACCTGTGTGGTTGGTTAGTGTAGTGGGTAACACCTCTGCCCTCTACACTGTAGACTGGGGTTCGATCCCCCACCTGTGTAAGCCCCTTATACTATACCAATAAGAGTCCTTGGGCAAGACTCCTAACATTACCTTCACCTTCCTGTGTAAAATGATCAAAAATGTAAGTTGCTCTTGATAAGAGTGTCAGCCGAAATGCCATAAATGTCACCAAACAGAAATCAGAGCAATCTACCTACAATTACAGAACAAAACTGGCAGCTAACAAGCTGGATAATGCTATCTAGAGAATACATGATACAGTCTTAAAGACAAAGGCTCTCTGGTTTAGTGATACTTCATATAGAAAAAAAAAGAGCCCAAGGCTTATTTCTCTGCTGGTTAATCTATAGCTAGAAAGAACAAACACACATTTCAACAAGTGTTTAATCTTCTAGCTGTTTGTCAACAGGCACTGGAGTCGCGCTCAAGCCCCACTCCAGTTCACGAGGATCTAGTATTCGCAAAAAACAGAGTGTTGTAGACACGAACGAGAGACGGGTTTCACTCCCCACGTTCCCACTGTTCTCCACAGTCTGAGAAAGAAGGATTTGTGGGGGAAAGAAAAAAAGAAAAGACAGACTGAGAGACGGATCGGGAGAAAAGAATGATCCCCGTCACTCGCGGAGACAAGACACCCTAAGAGATAACGGACGGATGAATGAGTGGCTTATTTCTCTCTTTCTTTGGTCCCGTGCGAGGAGAGAGGGAATAGATGGACGGACGGAGAGAGGGAGGGAATAAGCCATGGGAGGGAAAGGAGGAGAATGACTAGATGCACGTTTATCTCCTGTCTGCCTAATCTGGGCCACCATCTGAGAGGAGAGAGGTGTGTGTGTGTGTGTGTGTGTGTGTGTGTGTGTGTGTGTGTGTGTGTGTGTGTGTGTGTGTGTGTGTGTGAGAGAGAGAGAGAGAGAGAGAGAGAGAGAGAGAGAGAGAGAGAGAGAGAGAGAGAGAGAGAGAGTGTTTGTGTTCTTGTACTGCTGTACTTGTGAGGACCACATGACCCCACTATGACATTTGACTATGAAATTTAATATGAAACAATTCCTTTTTTTATTTGAAAACTAAAAGAGCAGAAAAATGGCCTTTTGGTTACTGACGTTAAGGTTAGGATTAGGTTTAGGTGTAGTATTAACACAAAAATCAACAGAAACCTATGGACGTCCTCACATCAATGGCAACACAAACGTGTGTGTGTGTGGTTGTTTTCATACATATTCAGGACAAAAATGTCCTGACTTTCTAGGAAAAACAGATAAGTCTATCTGACTGTATGAGAAAGTCCATTTGACTGTACGACTGTAAATTTATGTCGTTACCTGCTTTGTGTTGTGCGCTACTAAATAACCAAACACAGACTCATTTTGGCCAATAAACTGTAGAAAAAGTGATTCTGGAAAATCTAACCCAGAGAACGAAAAGGGTCCTGCCTTGTAAAATGACTAAATGCTCTGTGTGCTATTCTTTTGTTTAAGTTTGGAGTTAGACCTAGAAAATGATCACATATAGATACCTCCATCCATAACGTAATACTATGTAATAACATCATATATAGGGACATTTTACATTTAAATACTCACACACACACATATTTCATATGGACACTGTTATTACCTATAGATACTTACATACAGTGTAGAACAGAAGCAGGCATTTGAGAGGATCAGTTAAAAAGTGAATCACCATTTAAATAAGATAATGCAGTAAGTAATGGTTATATGCATGTAATTCAGATTTATATTTTTATGACTATTATTTTAGACTTTTTTGGCATTTTTCAATGTAACAATGTCATACTCAACTTGTACAATGACAAAAAAAAACCCACACACCAGGAGGAATAAGCCTACATCCAAACTGCGATACTCCAAAGAATAAATAAATAAATAAATAAAAAACAACAGGACCTAGTAAGTGTTTCATCCTTACATCTGTAAGTATCTATGTAAGTATTTCTCTCATTTCTGATATTTATCTATTTCTTCCATATCCTAAATGGCATCCTTTCATAGGCTGCATCTTTTGCCAGTTCACTGAGTCATTCCTGCACAGAGAGAGCCAGTGACGACTTACACCCCCATATAACTATGGATCCGATCACCTACGGGCTTATGACAGTGAGCTGAGGCTGCTGGGTCGACAAGAGTATGAAGTCTGGGACAGAAAGAAAAACTCGATTTCTTTTATTTCCAGTACATGCTCGTGAACACCCAGCCAAAACGGCTGGACTTCAGACCAGGACCACAGAGCGCACGTATCAAACTGCCTTCCCCATCTCGGCAAGGCCAACATTCGGATGATTTTGTAAGCCAAAATTCATATTTACATGAAACCAAGTGTGCTGGGATTCAATTTAAGATTAAATTTAAGAAGACCATGCGATAGCTGGGGGCACCAGGGAGAACCAAACCTGTGTTCTTCTAAGTAGTTCACAAGATGTCAGCTACTTATAAAACTGAAACCTGTGTTACTTTTTTCAGGATCTGTGTTTATTTGTATTTGTTCCAATGTTATTTAGTGTTTCTACTGGCAGAAACATACGTGGTCAAGACAGATGGTTTAAACAGTTTGCTAGACAGATAACACACATAGACGCTGTGTTTGACCCCACACACTGACGCTATATATAAACAAACCTGCGTGTGTGTGTGTGTGTGAGAGAGAGAGAGAGAGAGAGAGAGAGAGAGAGGCTCTGGGGAAAAAGGGATCAAGGTAGAACAGCAGAATGGACAAGACTTTCTCTGCCTTCTATTGAGTTTGGCTGCTAATTGCATCTATTTTTTAGTTCCATCGTCCTCCTCACTCTCATAGCTGCAGGGGAAGTCATATTGTCTGTGTGTGTGTGAGTGTGTGTGTATTTATCTATTTGCAGGGACTAAATGTCACCAGGATGACGAGATGACAGAAAAGGCCTGGGGACGTTTGGTGCTCCACACTAGTGATGTGCAGCTATTATTAGAAGAAGGAAAAGATCGCGGTTGTTCCTGGTGACAACCAAGACGCCTGAACCAAGAGAATCGACTGTGTACCAGCGACAAACTTTTTTTGCCTTCTGCTTTGTCACGGATGGTGTTAGCATCTCCAAAAGTAGCTCAAATGGGGCTCAAACTGCGTTACAGACATCCAAATTCAAAAGGTCTTCAGAAGTTCCATGTAATGAACGAGGAGGTGAAACTCCACTCTGCCCATTTTTTGTGGAGCAAATTTGCTAAAAGCAACCTGAAGTACATGGAAACACCACAATAGGACACTGCTAGCACGTGTTTTAAACATAATCTGTGGCTAGAAATCCTCACTGTTTCTGCATAAGGTTTAAGATTCACCTCAGGCAGTAAACGCCAGTACATTGTCATGAATGTACGACTATGTAAAATGAGATTAGCTGCTGTCTTTTGAGGCTAAAGTTAGGTTTGGGTTGGTGGAGCACAGCAGCCTTTAGCTACAGTCAGAAAAACCCTGAAAAGACTGAAATACAAGCTAGCGTGTATGCGTGCATGTGTGTGCGTGTGCGTGTCCACCTCCCTACAGCTGCAGGCTGGGCGGATTACCCGTCATACACACGGCCACTTTACACAAGTCGCTCTTTGAACAAAAGTCATGGATGGTATTAATGAGATGGTAATCCAGAGCCGTTTTCCCTCTGACAGAGGCAGAATGTGCTGAGCCGTCCCAACCCACCCCAACACTGTGGCCATTGTGCCGGCCGCTGGGCTGAGGCCTGGACCCAGTTTAAGCGGTTATCCTCTCTGTCGCTGAGCCTGCCTCAATATCCCCCCGGTCCCCATGAATAAAAATTAAAGCCCTGAATGGGTGGAGAGAAAAAGAGACAGAGAAGGGGAAAAAACAAAATGTTTCTTTGCGGACATCGTGGAGCACGGTGGGCTTTTTGCGGCTTTGGGTTCCCACCAGAAAATCTGACAAAGTCTCATCCACTGACTGTGCTCTCTCTCTTTCTATGTCTCTCTCAAAAAGAGACCACACAAACACTGAGGGGGGGTCCTGAACAATTAGGAAGTCAGGGAAGTTTGTTGTTTAAAAAAAAAGAGAAGAGAAGAGGAGATGATACCAAGAGAAAAGAAGAGAACAGAAGAGAAAGAGATGATACCAAGAGAAGAGATGATACCAAGAGAAGAGAAGAGAAAGAGATGATACCAAGAGAAGAGAACAGAACAGAACAGAAGAGAAGAGAGGAGAAGAGAAGGTGATCATAACAAGAGAAGAGAAGAAGATGATACCAAGAGAAGAGAAGAGAAGAGAAGAGGAGAGAATGGGACTATACCAAAAGTAGATACACCAAGAGAAAAGAAGGGAAGAGAAGGGAAGAGAAGAGAGGAGAAGAGAGAAGAGATGAGAAGAGACAAGACGAGAAGAGAAGGGGAGAGAAGAAAGGAGAAGAGATGAGAAGAGAAGGGAAGAGACGAGAAGAGAAGGGGAGAGAAGAGAAGAGAAGAGAGGAGAAGAGAAGAGGAGAGAAGAGGAGTAGAGAGAAGAGTAGTTGAGAGTTGAGGAGAAGAGGAGATTAGAGGAGATGAAAAGAGGAGAGAAGAGGAGAAGAGAAGAGAGAAGAGAAGAGGAGAGAAGAGGAGAAGAGGAGAGAAGAGGAGAAGAAAAGAGGAGAGAAGAGGAGAAGAGAAGAGAGAAGAGAAGAGGAGAGAAGAGGAGAAGAGGAGAGAAGAGGAGAAGAGAAGAGGAGGAGAGAAGAGGAGGAGAGAAGAGGAGAGAAGAGAGGAGGAGAGGAGTGGAGAGAAGAGAGGAGAAGAGAGGAGGAGAGAAGAGGAGAGAAGAGAGGAGGAGAGGAGAGAAGAGGAGAAGAGAAGAGGAGAGAAGAGAGGAGGAGAGGAGTGGAGAGAAGAGAGGAGAGGAGGTCTGGATTGTATACGCTGTACATATGAATCTAAGGTTAGCTTCTTATTCACCAGCGTCTTATTAGAATGTTTTATTCCACCCTAATTGGTGCTGCAACATTAACAGTATGAATTCCAAACAAAAAGCTCTGAATAAGAAGCCAAGATCAGTTTTCCTCAATGAACGTAGTAACGTACCTCAGCAAATGCCTCCATATTCAAGAAATACAGTAAACGTTGAGATGTTTAATTAGCAGCTAACAAGCAGCAAAGCAGAGCCACCAGAGCTGCTGCACTGCTGAATGGGTCCCAGCGATCCAACGCTGCGTCCCAAATCACACACTTCTGTACTCCACCTACTGCACTAGTAAGTGCACTTCTAATGGTGTATGCGCTTTTTGTGGCGTACAATTAGCAGTTCATGACACAGCAAGAATAACTAATAAAAAAGCAGGAAATCTCAGCTTAGACTTCTGCCTTCGTTTATCACTACAGCAACAGATCAAAAAATATCTTGCTGTTGTTGGAACGAAACCTCGCATCTCCAAAACGGTAACTTTACAGAAGAAGGAAAAAACCTACTTGCTTTGAATGTAAGTCAATGGAACCAGATGTCTTTCCAAGTCGTTTGTTTTGGTCTAGTCATGAAATTTACACACAGTGTAAAGAGCAACAGGCACTTTCAATGTGTCAAAAACTGAAAAATGAAAAACAAAAATTCAGACACAAGTTTTTTTTTTCCAACAGCAGCGATTTATTAAACACTCAAATATATCAGTTAATACACATTAAAATGTGTTTTAAACTGAGCGTTTATGGGAAAAGCATGTTTTCCTGCCGTTGGTGGATAGACTATGGCTTTATTATCTGCCAACAAGCCGCCACTGCGCTCCCAAACTCAATCAGCTGAATTTTAATGGTTTTGTCATGCAAGAGTTTCACAGTTCTAATGAGCTCATGAAAGTTTTAAGCGTTCTACTGAATCGGTTTAAACAGCTGTCCAACAAAGCTACTTGAAAGAACAATTAAGCATAACTTGCACACTTTTTAAAGATCACTATGAAGATGTTTTTTATTTCTATTTAGGTTAAGATGAAAGATTTCGATTTATCATGAGTTCACCACTCAAAGCACTACCGAAACAGAGTTTCCGTCTTGTTTTAGCCACGCCCCTGCATTCTAGAGCAGAAACTGAGACTGCATCCCTGTCCCTCATGGCCACATGGTGAGGGGTTAGATCCTTACTTTGACAAAAATGTGCCCTGAAAGTCTGAAAATCAGTATGTAACATTAAGAACTGTCGCTACCGAAACGCCGATTTTCAACATTTTTGTTTTACTGAAAAAAATATGATTTTACGTGTACAACTATTGAAAGCAGTGTCTGCTAGTCATGCACTGTCTAGTGTTTTTGAGTTCTACTCAAAATGAGTAACAGCTGTCACCCTGAAACATCTGGAAACATCTGGCAGTGTTTTGATTGTTTTGGTAGTGACATTGGGAATGGCAGTGAGTGGGAGTCTGGCAGCGATAGTGCATGGACTGTTTTGGTCACTCAAAGCAAAAGGATTTTAGTCTAAAAAATGTTTTGAACGAATAACTTAAGGATGACACTAAAAAAACACCAACCGTCTATATTTTGTGCAATAAATGGACGGAGATACGGCTAGTTGTGTTACGCTACATGGGCTTGTACAGGAAAAAGGAGGTGGGCTGGGTTGTGACGGATTTAAATGAACCCAGACGGCTTTAAGTTGCTTTAAGTTCGACAAACATGTCGAAACTTCGCACCAAAGTAGAGAGAAATGCCACACAGGAACTACTGACACTGAGATCAGCCTATTTTAGAACGGCAATGATTTAGCATTGATTAGAGAGAGAGAGGGAGAGAGAGAGAGAGAGAGAGAGAGAGAGAGAGAGAGTCCGGTGGTGTCATTGGTAAGGCCTGGAGGGTCTTTATAACAGTTCTAAAGTTTCCCTTTCTCTCCATTCAGGAGGTCCCTTGGAGCCCAGGCTTTTTCCCCCACTGTTGGTATTACAAAATCCCCATTCAATATAACCCTTGTCACCTGTCAACTAAGCCAGGCTGGTTTTCTAGGTCTTTATCCTCCACACACACACACACACACACACACAGAAGAAAAAAAAGTGAGAAGCTTAGCTTATTCGTCCACCCCCCCCCCCCCCCCCCCCCCCCCCCCCCAAATCCAGCCAATCCAACCTAGACACACACCACTGAAACCACATGTGTAGGATCTGTTACTCTTGCAGATTAAAATTCATTACCCTGTTCTTTTTAAGAAACGTTTACATTGCGTCGCTTATTGTTGGCCATTCATTGGACGGTTGGGGGGAGTTCTCATGAGCCCCCCACCCCCCCACGGGTGGCTGACACCTAATCCCCAAATCCGACCTTGTAAATTCGACTATACCCAACCGTCTAAATCAAACTGCTCCACAAAAAATGTTCAGCAATTGTAGTACTTAGTAAACGCAGCCACGTCTAAACATCTAATATCTAATACTGGACTACATTTCATTCTAAATAAAAGCATCAATTACCATCTTTATACATCACTTTAACTATCAAAATGCTACCCATCAATCCCACATCAAATATACTGACTATAAGAGCATTTATTTAGATGTTGTCATACTTTATAGCAATGTTATGAATGCTGTACTATATTGCTTATAACAACTCCCGTTATCAAATGATCACATTTTAATTTATCAAATAACAATCACTTGAATTTTTTATTCATTTTTGCTACCATGTACTCATCGACGCCACCTCAGAGCCAACAATTCTGCTAATGTTTTATAAATTACAACTGAAAATTGAAAGAACATGCTTAAAAAACATGGTTCTCCAAGGGATCCTTAGTAAAAGCAATGGCTCGTGAGTTCTACATAGAACCATTTGCATGCTTCCATAGTTCTTTGTCTGGTGAAATGGTTCTTCAGATGGAAGAATGTGTTGAAAATGGTTCTATAAAGCACCAAAAAAGGGGTTCTGTTATAGTTACCATGTCAAGCTTGTAACAACAGCAGAACCCTTTTTGGTGCTATACAGAAAGCTATACAACACATTCTCCATCAACCTGAAGAACGAGTTCACTATTTCATGCAAATGGTTCTACATGAGCCATTGCCTTCACTAAAGAACCCTTGAAGAACCATCTTTTTAAGTGAGTAATACGTTCACAAATCAGTGTTATTCAACAATGATCAAACACTCAGAGAGAAGGGGTTGATCTCTTTTTAACAATCTATGGGCAAAGAGCTCAAAGGTCGGAGACAAAAATAAAAGGCGGGAATGCTGTTCGCTCTGGAAACTGTGATGGAATTTTGCTCTGTCATCTACTTTGACTCAAGTCCAAAAACAGCCACCCCACAATAAGAGCATACAGCACTGTGTGAAAGTTTTTAGGCATCTAAGCAAATCTTTAAACACCTGACCTCAGCAGTGAGTTTATCCCAATATACATTAGAATAAAGTCGTATTCATAATTCAGATAAACATAAAAACAATAAAAAGTAACAAGAATTTCTCGGGTCCAGATTTTTCCTGGACACCTTCACAGCCGCCACAGAGACTCGTTAATATCATCAATGACATCATGAGCACAATTTACTGAGCACTGATTGGTCAAACCAGGAGCTGCTTTTTAACTACATATAATACTGGACTTCCTCGAGGAGGAGAGGCTTGGAGATGGGTAAACAAACACACCAACATCCAGAAAATCACTATATATATAAAATCATTATTAATTAATATTCTATAAATTTTGTTCATTCAAATATTAACACTTTTCTCTGCAAATAAACACAAGCTACACAAATAAATAGATTTTGAAAAAGTGTCTTGGGTGCCTAAGACTCACACAGTGCTGTATGAATAACGCTAATTGCTCATATGGAACATTTGATGTTTTTAATAAAAACCGCTTTGTGGCATAAAAGTTAACAAAAAAGACAGTTTTCAATTGTTTCTAATAAAAAAGCCTTTAAACTTTCTCCTCGAGTTCTCTTGTAAAGCAGATAAATTGATCATAAATGAAATCAATAATAATGAAAACAATAATAAAGAACTATCATCAAGCCATCAAGCCATCTACTGGTTGTTTTGACAGTTAAGTGAGTAATTTTTTTTTTAATGACCAAAGAAGAAAAATGGACTAAACAAAAATTCAATACAAAAACCTGGAAAGCGATTAATAAGAAAGTCATTAAAAAAATGATGTTATGGGATTAGTACTGCAGGAGTGGCCAGTAAGAGAATTTATGTTTTTGTTCTTTTTTATCCCATAATTGAGTTTGAGCCTTTGACTCTAAATCACTATTTGAGAACCCCAGAACCCTTCATACCTTTAGTACGGTTTAGTTCCACTGCTATTGAGAACTGAGCTAGAAGCCAAGCACCAAAGCACAAATACACCAGCTGTATCAGATGTGTGTGTGTGTGTGTGTGTGTGTGTGTGTGTAGTTAAGAAGCAGCTCCTGGTTTGACCAATCAGTGCTCAGTAAATTGTACTCATGATGTAATTGATGATATTAACGAGTCTCTGTGGCGGCTGTGAAGGTGTCCAGGAAAAATCTGGACCCGAGAAATTCTTGTTACTTTTCATTTTTTTTCTGTTTATTTGAATTATGAATACGACTTTATTCTAATGTATATTGTGATAAACTCACTGCTGAGGTCAGGTGTTTAAAATTTGCTTAGACGCCTAAAACATTCGCACAGTACTGTGTATATCTATGTATACAGATATTGCATATTGCTGTTGTCGGAGGAAAACCTTGTATCTCCATTTTTGTCATTTTTTAGGTTTTTGACATAAACTGAAAGCATCTGTTGTCCTTCACATTGTACGTACATTTCATGATGAAAGAACTAAAAGAAATGACCCAAAATCACTTGTAAAAACCTCTGGTTCCACTGATTTACATTAAAAGTAAAATAAGTTTTTTTCCATGTCTGAGATACAAGGTTTTCTTCTGACAACAGCCATATAAAACCGATATATAATATTCATACATTTAATATTAAATACATATGTTTGTAAAATTCATAAATCATTATCGAATTTTTTTTACTTATGGTTAAGACACTAATCACTAATGAGGCTAACTTAGGACTTTTTTCCAGGTAACGGAAGGACTTCCCACGTAAAGGAACATGTCACTTAGTCATGGACCCCATAGTTTAGAGACACAGATTACAAAAACAGGCCCAATTTTGATACGCTTGCTGTTTTCACGCAGAATTTGATTGAATCCATCACTGCTGCCAGTGGAGTAGAAGCTGCTCCAGTGAGTAATGTGGTACCTTGTGTCAAATGCTGCCATAAAAACGCCGTACTGCACATTTCCGAGACGGTCGAGGGGCAGCCTGTCCACCAGCTGTTCAAACTCTCCGTCGGAAATCACCAGTCCAAACCTGCGGAGAGAGTTTGAGAGAGGTCAGTGAAGGGTCAGCGAGAGGTCACCGCAGGCCGAGAGTCCACTCATCTGAGCTGGTTGGCGGAGAAGGCCGAGAGCATACGCCGCTCATTGACCCTCTTACACATTGCAGGGTCGGGAGGTCGAGAGGTCAACTGCCCTTTCCACCCAACCATGGCACCGAGCTGGACACACACTGACCAATCTCTCAATCGCACACCCACATCCCACCCCTACCTCTCAATCACAGGATTAAAGGTCTCTCTCTCACTCTCTCTTTCTCTATCACACACTCACTTACACACACGTACACTCCTACAAGCCAGAACCTTCACTCGGTCCAGAAAACACAGATAAAGACCAATTGATTTATCAAACATTATGAAGAACTTTGTCTGTATGTCTTTGGGCTCTAATAGACTTTGGCCCTCGCTGACCAAGAGAGTGGCCACAATTGGGAGAACTGGTAGTCCAGATGGATTATAGAACAGAATGACTTAAGATTATATAAAGAACAAACGAAGAGTTCACTCAAACAGCTTTGGACAGAGAACTGAGATTTGAAAGCAATAGCGCTGCTATGTCAGGCAAAAAGTTTGTTTGTGTCTGTAATAAAGGCGGTATAATCATAGATTATATGCACTGATATTTCAGCTGTGTGTAAAGGCCACTCCTGACAGTGTAGATCATCAAAAAAGAGAATGCAATATTAATGAATTTTGAAATTAAACCCTTCATATATACAAATATAAATCAAAGCAACCCCAAAAGGACCAGGACTTCACATTATAAAAAATTAAACATATACATTTTGAAGAAAACTACTGTATAATGAGTTTTGAATCTTAACTGTAACATCATGTTTGTATTTTTTACTTTTGCACCTCATTTAAAAGTGTGAGAACAATTCATGCCAAATGGATGAATGGAAACGACTCAGAATTAAATCTTGTTACATGAACTTACAGCACAGTTATGAATGTTTATTTCTTTTGTTCTATAAAGTTTTGTTATTGCACTGAAAATATGAAAGATTTATAATTAAAAGATTTAAAAAGGTATCATGAGGACTTCATACCGCAGTAACACTGGGTAAAAGTGGCCCAAATCCGATCCTTTTCTCCGTATATGACACAGATGTGTGTCAGTGTGAACAGCAAAAAACGCCCTGAATCTGACATTTTCAATTCCGATCTGAGCCGCTTTCATATGTGGGACTGAAATCCGATCCGTTTCCGATCTGCGGCAATGCGACTCAGTCTGAACAGCCAGATCGGAATACATGCGACTTTTATGTCAGTCCAACTCGACATTTGTCATCATTTCGCGCTACTGAGACTCATAAATATTAAGGCTGATGTTTCTGTATCAAAAAAATAGAGGCGACTCATCGCAGCCGCTCCGGGCTTTGAAGAGGTTTAGAACGAAACAGCCGAGTCAGGCCGGAGAAGCCCGAGGCTGCAGCGCCAGAGAACAATTTAAACAATCCGAGGACACGAACTAAAGAAGTGACCGAATAAGAAAAGCCCTTTTAACGGTGAACTCGAACACACTGTGGGTGAGGAGCCCAGCTGTGAACTTCATAACAGCTCCTGTTATGCTGGCGAAGACGAAACCGGGAGCGACTAGTTTTCTCTAGTCGTCATGATTGTTCACCTCTGGTCTGCTCTGCTGTGTAAACGTAGCCTAAGTCATCAAGCTGTGTTAGTTAAAGGTGAATCCCGTCATTTTCTTCAAACATTTCAGCATAACTGATTTTCATTCAGAGCGGTTTGGTGTGAAACGCTCCATTCTAGAGAAATGTACGCACTCAGAATTGTTCACAGTGATGGTGATAAGAACCAGACATCTGAAGCGATAACGTCTCTACAAGCTCCCTCACAGAAGGTTTTACTTTATTAAGTAAAGTTTGCCTAAAGCATAACCTATTTTACGGTTTACTATTCATGTACTGTTTTTTGGTAGTGCATAAAATGGCCTTGTAGACATAGTGACCCCCGGTTCCTATCAGCACCACTGTGAAGAAATCTGAGTCTCTACAATCAACTGTTTCATACCAAGCCACTCCGAATGACTGTTTACATCTCAGCTCTGAAGAAAAATCTGTAAAATTCCCTTTCAAATTAGGAGATGGGTTGAAAAATTGAGAAGAGGAGAGGAGTTGTAGAGAAAAGAAGAGGCAAAGACGAGACAAAAAGAAAAAGAGAAAGGAGAAATTTGTACCTGTGCTCCACAGCTGCCCTGAACTCCTCTTGACTAATGATCCCCTTATTGAGCTTATCAATCTTCCTACAAGCACACACACACACACACACACACAGACAGAGAGAGAGTTCAGTTAAAAAGCCTTCTATGCTTCTCAGTGCTATTAAAAAGCATTGAACAGATGAATCAACCCAGCACTACTCCAGCAGATGAATGGTCTTCGGTAATAGAGGCATGGAGCCAGAGCTACTGAGAAGCACTTCACATGCACACAGAGATATTAGGCTTTAATGAACATTCTCAGTTTAAAACGCCCTGTGAGTGTTTCATTCATACGGCGACATTTTAATTAAACACCCAAGAGGCCCTATCTGCCTTTGACCTCCGAGATACAATGGCCTAGTAAAGACATTAAGAGAGGGGAAGGCACCTGTAAATACTTCTGAAATGTGTTAATGGCCACTTATTGCCACACAGAATAGTTCAAAGACAGACAGGGCAGAAAGAAAGAGACAGAAAGAAAGAGGGGGTGGTGTACTCACTGAAAGGTTTCTAAGAGAGAGAGATACTCAGCGTGCAAGAGGTGAGTGAGTCTGGCCTCTACTTCAGTCACAGAGGAACCGTGACGGATGTCTTCCATGGAATGAAACCTGCCCGAGCACAAAATAATAATCTATTAATAATATCAGCAACATCAACAATAACAATACTACCAAAAACTAAGGACCAATACAAGCATGAGCAGCAGCAGAAGCAGTAGATTTTGACGTAATGTTATGCATTAACTAGAAAAGTGATTGTGCGGCTTAAAGGGGAACTCCAGTGATTTTGTGAAATTAAGTAATTATTTAATAGTTTAAATGTAAACAAAACCCTTCAGAGTAGTTTGGGGTGAAATACGCCTTTCTGGAGAAATTTACTGAGTCAGAATTGCTCACCGTTGCAGTACTAGAAACCATGTCTACAATACAAGTATCACCATTTTATCTGTTATCTGGAATGACCAGTGAACTTACATGTAACTTGTATGTTTTAATATGTCACTTTTAATAGTAAAATAGTGCTAAGCAGAGCTAAATACGTTTTCTTAGGGTACCGTTTTTTCCTTACAACACTGTGAATGTACCTCTCTGCTCTGAGCATGTTTTGGATAACAGTTTGACTGCAGAGCCTCGGGTTTAACTGGAGTCAAGGTAAGAAACGCGCGAGTGAAATACATTAACTTTCTTCATCGTTAGTCACTGTACATATACCACTGTTAGATATTAGCTTAGAACTGAGTGTCTAAAGTAGGTCACGTAAAAAAAATATATCTACCTCGCTGTCCTACCTCCTGGTAAGTAGAGCAGCAACTAACTTTGGGGTAGTCGTGGGCTGGAGGTTAAGGATCTGGCCCTGTGACCGGAAGGTTGCCGGTTCGATCCCCTTGGCTGACAGTCCATGACTGAGATGTCCTTGAGTAAGACACCTAACCCCCAACTGTTCCCCCGGGCGCTGTGGATAGGGCTGCCCACTGCTCTGGGCAAGTGTGCTCACTGCCCCCTAGTGTGTGTGTGCTCATTAGTGTGTATGTGGCGTTTCACTTCATGGATGGATTAAATGCGGAGGTGAAGTTTCCCCGCTTTGGGACTAGTAAGTATGACTTAAAGTTAAACCAGTTCATTTCATTCACTCTGGGTTGACTGGGTTGTTCAGTCTCTCCCTCTCTTCTTCAAGCCGCTGTAACTCCTTTGTGTATTCTGGCTCAAACTGATATGGATCTACAACATTTAGGAAACAGACCTCCTCAAAATCCTCCTTATACTCCACAATCTTCCAAAATAGGTAAGAAAAAAAGCGTAAAAATAATCTGTAATTAAAACCTGCTGCTGGTGTTTGTGCTAAATCGCCTGTTAAAGGCCAGTAACAACAGAAGCACGTTAGCTCGCGTGGACTGATCTCGGTTGAGATGCGGTTTTTAAAAACACTGAAATAAGCCTGGAGTAATAGTTTATACTAAAAATACGTTTTGGGCCAAAACTTTATAACAAAACTAACCCAAAACAATGTCTCAGGGACCAAGCAACACAATCATAACCATTTTGTGTGTAAACCTTATGGGATCGAGCCTTTAGGGCCACCGAATGCGTCGGACGTTTGGTTCCTAGTATTACAATGGTGAGCAATTCTGACTCTGTAAATTTCTCTAGAAAGGCGCATTTCACACCGACCTACTCTGAATGATTCTGTTCACATGTAAACCATTGACAATGGAGTAATTTTGCAAAATTGGTGGAGTTTCTCTTTAAACAGTTGCGATATGGTTGCTGCCAACTGGGTACTATAGTATGCTTGGTGGTTGCTAACATATTGATTGCCATTTGTTAGGGTTTCCCAGTTGGTTGCTAGGTGGTTACTATGGTATCCCATGTTGTCGCTAGGGTGTTGCTAGGCAGTTGCTATGGTATTGCAGATGGTTGCTTATGGTCTATTCTATGGTATCACACATGGTTATTAGGGTGTTGCTAATGGACTTGACTCATGGTGATAGAAGCTGGGTGCACAAAACGTTTGCACCCTATTCATTCCTATAGGGAAAAACTGTCATTCAATGAAGGTTGGATCAAACAGCATACATGTACACAAGCACAGCATTCCCGATCTGCTTTGTAATAAGCAACTGCTAATTAATGGATGTTTATATAATTATTTTTAAAATAAATAACGATATAATTAGTCTTGGCTCCTCTCAAAGTTTCTTCCTCTTAGGGAGTTTTTCCTTGCGGCTGTCACCATTGGCGACGCTCACTGGGGGCCTGGACCCAGATGTTTTTCTGTAAAGCTGCTTTGTGACAACACCTGTTGTAAAACGCGCAATATAAATAAACTTTGGCTTGACTTCACTATTTATTCTATTATTAACAATAATACAGTTAATATTAACAGTCAAAGACGTTCTAACTTTGCTGTTATTTCACCGTAACATCACAGGTTTTTCACAAACACTGTATGACTCCGCTGAGAAGCCGTTGCTAAGCAATGACTTTGACAGCTGTAGGAGACGCTCGAGCCGTTTGAACCTTTTTACTTTGCCAAAAACAGAAAACGGACGCTGTTAAGATCACAATTGACCAACAGCCGATTTGGTCAGACTCAGACAGGTGAAGACGAGACCACACTAAATTCCCAAACTGTCAGTTTGTCTGTAAGGAGCTGGAGAACAAACTGCCGGCTGAGCAGTGAGTGGGCGGAGCTCGTTACTCTGACGTAGCAACAAGCTGCTCATTAAGGAGCTATAATTAGGAGGAAGGAGCTGAACATTAAAACATTTTAAACGCCACGTTCACGGCCAGTTTATTAATTTCTTACGGTATTTATTTAACTGCTGTATTAAAGCAGTAGAGCACTCGAGGAGGGAGTTATCACCAATAACATCACGGCTGTGATGATCTACGGGCACCAGATCACAGCCGGGATGGTATTCTGCGATAACACACTCCCTCTTGGCTCTACTGTTTAACTGAATCACAGAATGATAAAAAAGTTAAAAAAAAAAAAAAAAAAAAACAGCAAAGTATAGTACAGCTGTATTTTTCCATACATTCTATATTATAGGATTACTGTAATATATCATATTATTTTACATGCTTTATAGAACTACTTGATACTACTCTGAATAGGCCTGACCACATGGAGTCTGACATTTGTGACTGCTGTACCCACATATGTGCATCATTTTATTAACTTCATGCTTTATTTCAAATGTTCAAAATCTATATTTTAGTATAAACATACAGTGCTTTACTTTAGGAAAGTAGAAGATACTACTGAGTGTTATGTTACGAAACCTAAAGCTGACGGAGCTTGTACAGAGAACTATACATTTTCCTTTCACGGGTCACTAGATATATTCAAAGACAACTGCATATACCTTTGCAGGTATAACAGCTTCAGCTCTTCTGGGAAGGCTTTCCACAAGGGTTAGGGGTGTTTATGGGAATTTTTGACCGTTCTTCCAGAAGAGCATTTGTGAGGTCAGACACTGATGTTGGACGAGAAGGCCTGGCTCACAGTCTCCGCTCTAATTCATCCCAAAGGTGTTCTATTGGGTTGAGGTCAGGACTCTGTGCAGGCCAGTCAAGTTCTTCCACACCAAACTGGCTCATCCGTGTCTTTATGGACCTGCTTTGTGCACTGGTGCGCAGTCATGTTGGAGCAGGAAGGGGCCGTCCCCAAACTGTTCCCACAAAGTTGGGAGCAGGAAATTGTCCAAAATCTCTTGGTGCTGAAGCTTTAAGAGTTCCTTTCACTGGAACTAAGGGGCCGAGCCCAACTCCTGAAAAACACCCCCACACCATGATCCCCCCTCCACCAAACTTTACACTCGGCACAATGCAGTCAGACAAGTACCGTCTCCTGGCAACCGCCAAACCCAGACTCGTTCATCGGATTTCCAATGATTGGTCACTCCAGAGAACACGTCTCCACTGCTCTAGAGTCCAGTGGCGGCGCTTTACACCACTGCATTCCACGCTTTGCATTGCACTTGGTGATGTAAGGCTTGGATGCAGCTGCTCGGCCATGGAAACCCATTCCATGAAGCTCTCTACGCTGTTCTTGAGCTGATCTGAAGGCCACATGAAGTTTGGAGGTCTGTAGTGATTGACTCTGTAGAAAGTTGGTGACCTCTGCGCACTATGACCCTCAGCATCCGCTGACCACGCTCTGTCATTTTACATGGCCGACCACTTTGTGGCTGAGTTGCTGTCATTCCCAGTCGCTTCCACTTTGTTATAATCCCACTGACAGTCGACTGTGGAATATTTAGTAGTGAGGAAATTGCACGACTTTACTTGCTGCACAGGTGGCGTCCGATCACGGTACCACGCTGGAATTCACTGAGCTCCTGAGAGCGACCCATTCTTTCACTAATGTCTGTAGAAGCAGTCTGCAGGCCTAGGGGCTCGGCTTTATACAGCTGTGGCCATGGAAGTGACTGGAACACCTGAATTCAGTGATTTGGGTGACTGAATACTTCTGGAAAGATAGTGTACATATACATATACTTACACACCGGGGAAGACTTTTTGCAGTAGATAATGAATCACAAATTTATAGAAATCCCCAATAATGCAAACCCATTTATTGTATACAGTAAGCATTAAGTAAAAAGCATGCCTTAGTACCAAAAACCTTCCAAGTGTTGTTTTGAAAAGTGAAAATTTTACATCAATAAGAACTGTAGTTTTGGTGACGGTGGTGGTCCCTCCTGCTGATCTGACCAGTACATTTTTTTAAAAGCTGCATCATGAAGTTTGAGTTTACATTACATTTATATCTCGTCTTCTTGTGTGAGTTTATCAGCCAGTTGCAAAGCAGAAATCTGATTACTGTCTGACTCATGCAGACCCAGACTTTTCCCATTATCTGATTACTCAGGTGCATGTGTTGATCAGATTACTAACAAAATCTGATTTTCTGCAGTTATCAGATTATTAAGTGAATGTAAACACACTCACTGGTTTTAAGATCTAATTTTGTACCTTCAGGAAGTTTTTCCCAGAGGAAAAGTACATATTTGTACTTTTTCATGTTATAAAACAGAACAACAAAAATTCTGGAGATGAAACAGTATGTGTGTCAATGCAACCTTAAACACAATTAACTGCAGTGGAATATGGTACAATTATATTCCCTTAACTAAAAGTACTGCAGATATACCCTTGGGGGTACCACCCCAGCGACAGTTAACCATTTAGCACCTAAGTGCTGTTTTGCTACTGCTTCGTTAACCTCTTGGTGTAAAGCCAGGTTACATAACCTTATTTTAAGACTGTATTTCATAGTGATATTAGTGATTTTACCAACTTTCAGACAACGGAACAGCATCTATGATGCCAGGCAAACCAGCTCAGCAAGGGGGACCACCACAGTCACCACATTATCACATGAGCTGTGGCTACTGTTAACGAATTCCGATCAAATCCGATTTAATGCTGTTACTGCTGTGTACAACCAAACAGGTTGATTAAAAGGAAAACAAGGCAAGAAAATCTCCAGTCTTTGCATTTTTATCAGCCATTATGTGAAATGTTGTGATCAGGGGCACTAGCCAATAGGCACTGTCCACCCCTGCTTACATACCAACGTATAAACAAACTCACATTTAACCAAATCTAAAAAAGTAACTGTTTTCTAACCCGCAAGCCGACTATTTGTCAACCAACAAATCCTTTGAGCAAACACACACACACACACACACACACACACTCGCATGGGCCTTTAACACTCCTAACCACCCAGATCCTTCCCCAGAAGCCCCAGCCAACAGCCTCAGCAACCGTCTCCACGGCGACAGAGCCCTTTCCTGGTCGCACTATTTGCCGTTTCTTTCCTTCAGTTGTCCCCAAATCCTTTAAGCTGTGGACCTCAGCTGCTGGCCCGGCCTGACCCAGGGCACAGCAGAACTATGGCCGTAAGCCTGTTACAGCCACTGTTAGTTTGAGTACAAGAGTTAGCAGCCAAAATCTGTGTGGCTGTGTGTAATTTGGGAATCCTGTTAGCAGAGAGGCGGTTTCATGAAGTGAGGAGAATTTTTTTTCCTCAGACTGTTTGCTTTGTTTGATGAGCTGCTGCTTTTGTAACGGAGAGGTGAGAGTTTGACTTGATATACACTGTATGTACAAAAGACTGCAGTCACCTGCTCCTCTAACGCTTCTCCGGAAATCAAGAGTTCAGGGGTAAGCCAGGAGACATCAAGAGTTCCGCTGCACTTACACCTCTACTCTTGGGGAGGCTTTATACTAGAATTTGAAAACATTTCTGTAAGGATATTATTGCATTCAGCCACAAGTGCATTAGTGAGGTCAGGTACTGATGTTGGATGATCAGCTCTAAATCACACCAACTCATCCCAGCGGTGTTGGACGGAGCTCCATCGCTCCAGAGATTGCAATTCCACACCCCTCTAGCCAATTCTTGGTACTAGGCTTGGTGACCTTAGGTTCATATGTGGCTTTTCCAGACTGCCCCATTATGTTGGTAATACTTTCCTCTTAGAGACTTGCTACCTGACAAAAATACCCCCAAAATATCGGGTTTCTTGTAAAACACTGGCCTTGGGTCGAGCTTTGGGTTTGTTTCTAATGAGTGACTTTTTATTTAGTGGATCTTTCTTATATACACATACATACAAAGCTTGGGCATCCCTGGTCAAATTACATGTTTTATGATTTCCTTAGAGAAAATATCCACATATTTTAGTGCACAATTACTGTTTATATACTGAATTTAAAGTAGTGGAAATGTGTGGGACCTTTAAGAGGTTTTGCTTCATTTCTTCCAATTGGCTAAAATTAACAGCAAAAAATTACAGTTGAGCTCCAAAATTCTATGAAAATGACATATTTAAGTTGGTTCAGTGCTGAGGATGTGTTTTCTATTTTCACTCAATTTGACCAGGAGTGTTCAGACTTTTGTAAATTCATATGACTGTACATTCCCATGCAAAAAAATGGAATATAATGGACTTTACTGATGGATTTGAGCTGGTCTAGAGCCCAGATTTAAGCCCTATAGCGAATATTTGATCCCACGTTAACACAAACTAGCTTGGCAATGTTTAGAACTGTTTGGAGTCATCAATGCTAAACAGAGAAATACTGAATCTCCTTTCTGTTAAAGGTTGTCTTCAAATTTACCTACAAGACTTCCACATTTAAAGGATTCAATATCCCATGAGATTATTTTATTTTCTTTGTTTTTTTAATTAGATTAAATTCATATTTTGAGCAAATGTAACTGCTTCACCAGCTCACCAAACAAATTTATGAGTAAATAAATAGGGAAAGGAGTGTCTAGTTGAGTGTAATGATGTCTGACCGGTGTTGGGGGTTGGAGATGATCCTGTGCGTGATGCCATCTTGGCTTCGGTCCTGAAATTTGCGGAGGAAACGTGTGTAGTCCACACCGCCCTTCCGGAGCTCCACACCACAGCGGGAGAGGAAGAGCCCCAGGTGCTCTCTCTTCAGCTGCAGGTCAAACGTTGCAAGCACCTGTAGGAAATCTTCACCGCTCACCTGTGTGCGGGAAACAGCGTTAACAGAATAACCTGTATGCAAACAATAGTTGCATAATACCTATATTACCTATACAGAGATATCAGTATCAGTACAGAAACAGATTTACATGCACAGACACACCTGTATTCTAACGATGATGAATGCATGGATCCGCTGAAACAGACTTCTAAGTAATAAATACTAATTCATTTATCGTTCAGTTCCTACTTGTGGTGATGTACGGATGAAATATACAAACTGACGTTAAGTACTGCTAGAATGGGGTTGTAGAATAGATGCGTAAAGGTTTAGAATAGAGGTCTGTGTGGGACTGATTTATTTAGTCCTACTCCTACAAGATCTCGCCTGCTACCTAAAAGTTTTGTCCCGCTCCCGCTTGCAGTCCCGTATATCTGGCTTTCTTCTAGTCACAACTGAAAATGACCGTTATACGATAAACATGCTGTAACGCGGAGCAATGAGGAGGTGGACGCATGTGCGGAAAAAAGCAAGATTTATTCCGGGCAAATCAAAAATCAGGGTCGAGACGGTCCAGGGTCAGAGAGCCAACACGGACAGCAGGAGGGACAGACATGACGAAATAAACACAGAATTCCAAACAATACAAACGCATCAGACTTCAAACAAAACATCCAACAAATCAAACAAAGACCAGGCAGAAACTCTGGAAAACACAGGGCTTAAATACAAACAGGGATAACGTGGGTTAACAGGACACAGGTGGAAAACACAGGTGGGAAAAATCAGAGGCAGAGGCAGAAAACAAGGGGGCTGGACTGGGAAGGAATCAAAACAAAGAAAGCACATGGACTAGACCAAAATAAAAAGCACATGGAAGACTGGGACACAAGCACATGAAGGAGTGGGAGGGGCCAATCGTGACACATGCCATTTAGCCAGTTTAACTGCCGCGTATTCACTTATATCAACCTGTGACTGTCTGAGGCCTCTGCCGTTTCTGTAGCCTACAAATGGAATTCATATGTTGTTCATGTGATTGCTTGTTTCTATTTAGAACCAGTTCAGAACTTCTATTCAGTTTTTCCACTGTCTGTATTTTGCTGTTAGATGTTTTTTTTATATGCTCAGTATTAAGTGACATATATATATATTATTTCACTTTGGCTATTCATTTGTTTGCAGGATATCTTAACACATGTTGTGTAGTCCCACTCCCACCCACACTGGACAGGGTAACCGTCCACTCTAGTGTGTCACACAAAAATTAGCACTGTACGGCGCCTAATTTCTGGATTTTAATAAAACTTATAAAGGAATTGAGCACCTGTCTAATGTCCTCTGCTGTAAATGAGTATGGAAAGAACAGTTTTTCACTTTTTCCCTCTTCTTAACTCTATTTATGTGTCCAGACAGAAAATCAGTACGTGATTTGCTATCCAAACAAAGTCCAAATCAAATCACTTTCTACCATCAGATATCAGTTCTGTACCTTTCCACATCCATCTGGGTCCCGCTTATCAAACTCTGCCTTCATCCTCTGAACACCTGCCCTGAACCTGTCCTTCAGCCACGTTTCCATAGCAATGGATGCCTGACGCTCCTCTTCCACCGTTGAGGGTGGCATATCTGGGACTGGAGCAAAGCATGACAGGAAAAAGTTGGTTTTGAATTGAACAGATAACAATAATTATAATATCAGTTAATACAAACAAGACAAACATTAATGTTAACTTTATTTTAAGATAACAAAGATCTATATAAAATCATGAGTTCTGTATAAAACCATTTCATGATTAAATTTCTTTGTGAGGTGAAATGGCTTTTCAGATCGATGGAGAAGGTGTTGTATATGATCCTACGAAGAACATTTTGAAAATGGCGTTTTTCTATTGTTGCGATGTCAAGCTTGTAATAATAGAAGAACCCTATAAAGCTGGATAATAATAGCTGCATAAATAGAAGCATTCCCTTTTCTAAGGAACCCTTTAAAGAGCCATCTTTTTAAAGAGTGTGGAACACTATATATATATATATATATATATATATATATATATATATATATATATATATATATATATATATATGAACTATATCTCTTCATATTTTCATAAAGACAAAAATAATCATGGTTACAATAACACAAATAATGCCAACACTAGTACAGCCCATAAAGACAGTGCTCCCACCATCCCTGGACTCCCACCAGTTTGCATACCGTGCAAACAGGTCGACTGAGGATGCAATTTCCACTGCTCTTCACTCTGCCCTCACCCATCTGGATGAAAGGAACACCTACATCCGCATGCTGTTCATCGACCTCAGCTCTGCTTTTAACACGGTCATCCCAACTAGGCTGGTCACCAAGCTCAGCGACCTGGGAATCAGCACCCCCATGTGTAACTGGGTTTTGGAATTCCTGACAGACCGACCCCAATCTGTGAGATTGGGCAGTCATATGTCTACCACCATCACCCTGAACACTGGTGTGCCGCAAGGCTGTGTGCTGAGCCCTCTGCTCTTCTCCCTGTTCACCCACGATTGTGTTCCTCTGCACACATCTAACATCCTCATCAAGTTTGCAGACGACACCACAGTGGTTGGCCACATCAGGAACAACGATGAATCGGCCTACAGGGAGGAGATCCAGCACCTGACTTCCTGGTGCACCACCAACAACCTCATCCTGAACACAGGCAAAACCAAAGAACTCATCGTGGACGATCGGAAAACCAAGGGCTGCACACACTCTCCTGTCTACATCAACGGAGCAGAGGTAGAACGTGTGTCCAGCTTTAGGTTCCTGGGAATCCACATCTCGGCAGACCTTTCATGGTCCTTCAACACCTCCCATCTCATCAAGAAGGCACAGCAGCGTCTTTACTTCCTGAGGAGACTAAAACAAGACCGGCTGTCTCCTCAGATCCTCACAAATTTTTACAGATGCACCATCGAGAGCATACTGACCAACTGTGTGACCGTGTGGTACAGTAGCTCCACTGTGGCAGAAAGGAAATCCCTGCAGAGGGTAGTAAGGACTGCTCAGCGCATCACAGGCATGCAGCTCCCTGCCATCAAAGACATTCACCACCAGCGCTGTGTGCGCAGAGCACACAGCATCATTAAGGACCCCTCCCACCCCAACCACAAACTGTTCAACCTACTTCCATCCAGGAGGAGATACAAGAGCATCCGGGCCAGAACCAGTCGGCTCAGGTCCAGCTTCTTTCCCTCCACAATCACTCTGCTGAACTCCACACCTCGCTGATATCACTACCACTCATACTGCACACAGCGGACTATGAACACTGCCTTTCATACTACACTCACCAATCAGAGCTGTTGTTTTATTTTATTTTATTCATCATTATTACCACTGCACAAATGTAACATTCTACTGCCATGTAAATAACACATCGCAACAGTTATTCTATACAGTGTACATCTCCAACATGTTCATGTATATATCTACACATCTATAATCTATTTTTTTGCATATCTATAAGTAATTTATTCTATATACTGTAATGTTGCACTATGCCTATTTATTGCACACTTGCACAGTCTCTTTTTGCACTATTTGCTACTATTTGCACTTCTGGTAGATGCTAACTGCATTTCGTTGCCATGTACTTATACTGAGTAATGACAATAAAGTTGAATCTATCTATCTATCTATCTATCTATCTAATGCTATTATAATAATTTTTTTTACATATTAAACTGTTATTTGTCTTAGTAATTCATATGAATTTGATTTTCTAATGAATTGTGATGGCCACTGTAATAGTAGTTATGTTTCTCTTTTAAAAACGGTTTGTTCGTTATAAGAGTTTCAATATTTACGGCAGTTGTCCTGAGCTTTGGACGGTGAGGAGCACTGGTTGTTCTTGTTTGATGTGTGTAGGTTGCTTCTCTTATCCAGTCCGAGTTTCTGCAGTAGTACAGTGAGTTTCACAGCTCCAATTCCATTTGTGTCCAACCTAACAGACAGAGAAGTAACACAGCTGCTGTTTCCTTTCTTTTAGCATTCGTATTTTCACATACTGAAAGCACTACTGGGTCCTGAATGCATCTGTTGTACCGTTTCCATAACTGCTCAAATTCAGAGTTGCGCAGACGAAGCTTCAGTTTATCCAGAAGGTCCCTCAGTTGGGAGGCAGATATCCAACTCTGGCTGAGCGACTCTTTATCTGTGAGGTTTTCCACACACTCAAGAAATCTGTGAAGAGACATGAGGAACAAATCTGAAGGACAAATCTGAGAGTTGAAACTTTCATTGTACATGGCAGCAGGAATATATTACAGCTTTCCATAGCAATAAATATTCAGATAAGATGGAGACTCACACACAGTTGGAATGCAAAATGCATCTTGGTATCACTCAAAATACATGTCCAAGTTCATTTTGCAGAACTGTGTGCTACTCTATATGAACTTGTATTTATTTATATTTTTATATTTATATATGACGACATAGAAACACATATTTCTTAAACCTCTCAAAAACAGCTGTATGAGAAAAAACGGCTCAGCTTGAAGAACTGGATCTTTCTATGCTCCACTGTGTTTTTATCACTGAATAAAAGAAGCTCTACACTGCCTTTATGGATGGATGTACTGTGATGTTTCTGAGTAAGCGTGTGCACACAATCAAAAAGCAATTCATATGGCTGTGAAACATTTATTAGTGGTCTAAGCACCCAAGATGCTGGATCCCTATTGTTTTAAAACGATTTTTCTCTGCTAATATGGATGATGCTACAGTGGGGCAAAAACGTATTTAGTCAGCCACTGATTGTGCAAGTTCTCCTACTTAGAAAGATGAGAGACGTCTGTAATTTTCATCATAGCTACACTTCAACTATGAGAGACAACATGAGAAAAAAATCCAGGAAATCACATTGTAGGATTTTTAAAGAATTTATTTGTAAATTATGGTGGAAAATAAGTATTTGGTCAATAACAAAAGTTCAACTCAATACTCATAACCTTTGTTGGCAGTGACAGAGGTCAAACGTTTCCTGCAAGTCTTCAGCAGGTTTGCACGCACTGTAGCTGGTATTTTGGCCCATTCCTCCTGCAGATCTCCTCTAGAGCAGTGATGTTTTGGGGCTGTCGCTGGGCAACATGGACTTTCAACTCCCTCCACAAATTTTCTATGGGGTTGAGGTCTGGAGACTGGCTAGGCCATTCCAGGACCTTGAAATGCTTGTTACGGAGCCACTCCTTCGTTGCCCGAGCAGTGTGTTTGGGATCATTGTCATGCTGGAAGACCCAGCCACGTTGCATCTTCAATGCTCTCACTGATGGAAGGAGGTTTTGGCTTAAAATCTCACGATACATGGCCCCGTTCATTCTTCCCTTAACACGGATCAGTCGTCCTGTCCCCTTTGCAGAAAAACAGCCCCAAAGCCTGATGTTTCCACTTCCATGCTTCACAGTAGGTTTGGTGTTCTTGGGATGCAACTCAGCATTCTTCTTCCTCCAAAGACGACAAGTTGAGTTTTTACCAAAAAGTTCTATTTTGGTTTCATCTGACCACATGATATTCTCCCGATCCTCTTCTGGATCATCCATATGCTCTCTGGCAAACGTCAGACGGGCCTGGACATGTACTGGCTTAAGCAGGGGGGACACGCCTGGCACTGCAGGATCTGAGTCCCTCTCGGCATCGTGTGTTACTGAGGGTAGCCTTTGTTACTTTGGTCCCAGCTCTCTGCAGGTCATTCATCAGGTCCCTCCGTGTAGTTCTGGGATTTTTGTTCTCATGATCATTTTGACCCCACGGGCTGAGATCTTGCGTGGACCCCAGATCGAGGGAGATTATCAATGGTCTTGTATGTCTTCCTTTTTCTTATAGTTGCTCCCACAGTTGATTTATTCACACCAACCTGCTTGCCTATTGTAGAGTCACTCTTCCCAGCCTGGTGCAGGGCTACAATTTTCTTCCTGGTGTCCTTTCGACAGCTCTTTGGCCATGGTTGAGTTTGGAGTCTGACTGTTTGAGGCTGTGGACAGGTGTCTTTTATACAGATAACGAGGTCAAACAGGTGCCATTAATACAGGTAACGAGTGGAGGACAGAAGAGCTTCTTAAAGAAGAAGTTACAGGTCTGTGAGAGCCAGAAATCTTGCTTGTTTATGGGTGACCAAATACTTATTTTCCACCACAATTTACAAATAAATTCTTTAAAAATCCTACAACGTGATTTCCTTGATTTTTTTCCTCATATTGTCTCTCATAGTTGAAGTGTACCTATGATGAAAATTACAGACCTCTCTCATCTTTCTAAGTAGGAGAACTTGCACAATCAGTGGCTGACTAAATACTTTTTTACCCCACTGTATAATGGTGCTATAAAACTAAGTAGCAGTTTCTCAGCATCCAGACATTAGATCAAGCTGATCTTGCTTGCTTGCTGCATCTTTGAGCTTACTTATAAAGAGTTTTTGTGTTGAATAGAAGAAGCTGTTCCAGCATCAGTTTTAGAGTGTGATGTTGTGATGAAGAGAAGAAGCTGATCCAGGATCAGTTTTAGAGTGTAATGTTGTGTTAAAGAGAAGAGGCTGATCCAGGATCAGTTTTAGAGTGTAATATTATGTTAAAGAGAAGAGGCTGATCCACGATCAGTTTTAGAGTGTAATATTGTGTTAAAGAGAAGAGGCTGATCCACGATCAGTTTTAGAGTGTAATGTTGTGTTGAATAGAAGAGAGGAGGCTGATCCAGGATCAGTTTTAGAGTGTAATGTTATGATGAAGAGAAGAAGCTGATCCAGGATCAGTTTTGGAGTGTAATGTTATGATGAAGAGAAGAAGCTGATTGTGGATTGGGAGGTCAGGGCTCACCTGTTGCGAGTGGCTCCACGGAGCAGCATCAAGGTCATTGGGAGGCTCAGTGTGGTGAACGAGTCAGGGCCTCTTAGAGCATTGTATAACTCATCAAATGAAATGAGAGCTCTGTCAGACAGCTGCAGACTGAGAGAGAGATATTTACAATTATTCAAATATAATTTACAAAAACAAGCTCTAAAACATTTGTATCTTATTTTACTCAAACACTGCACCTTGCTTCATACCAATAAAGCCAACAGAACTGAACAGAGTTGCAGAGAACAGTTTGATACTCTGCAAGTCTTTCTTTGACCTGAAGGATAGATCTTCATCTTTGAACGCCAGCAGCTTGCAGAATGAATCATACAGAGGTGTGCTATTTACATATCATGTGCTTTCACATATATCCTCACATGTCTGAGTGCATGCAGAGCTGGGTTTCTTCATGGAATTATTCGGTCAGTACGTTTCGTTACAAAAATCTCTTATCATTTAAATGAAGCTCCACAAATTTGTGACTTTATTTTCTGTCTCTCACTGCTGCTCCAGTCCAGCACAAAACTGAAGCTAAACTTATCACTTATAAACACGTCCACTGCTGAGGCGTTTATTAGTTTGATCATCCCTTAAAAGAGATCAGCCAGTTTATCTTATCTTTAGTCTATTCAGAGTTTAGCAGGAGCTTCAGCCGTTAACTGAGGTCCTTTTTCGTCTAACAAGAACGTTTGCTACATTTTTCAGATTGTATGTTTCATATTCAATGGTGTAGGTGTTTTAAAAGTATTCCCCACACATTGTAAACAGGGAGAAGACTGTGGAGTATCTGGGCCAGGACCAGCAGACTGGGGGACAGCTTCATCCACCAGACTGTCAGGATGCTCAAGTCTCTCTCTCCCTACTTTACCCCCGGCAACCCCCAACCACACAAAGTTTGGACCAAAACACAGGTTCCTGACCCCCACTCCCCAGAGTACTGAACTCTGACATTCTCGGGGACTGTCACGCACCCGTCACTTTCTGTTACACACTCATCACTTTAACTGCTCCATAAGCTCCGTCTAACTGCACTACTGTTTATATCTGCACTATTTATACCCACAGACCTTAATCTGTACTTGCCTTATGTCATTTTAGTGCTAATTTCAGGACCTTCTTATATTTATATTATTTTTTATTATTCTGTTTTTCTACAATGGATGTTTATTTTTACGGTTAATGTTTTTTTAGTGTCTATTTAAATTCACATTTTTCCTGTTTACCGTCTATTTAATGTTATTGCTACACCATGGGATCTGAGCGTAACGCAGTTTCAGTTCACTGTATGTCCTGTACATACTGCAGTATTGACAATAAAGCTGACTTGACTTGAAGTATTCTGAATACTGCCTTTACTGAACATAGTTTGGACTGAATACAGATACTTAATATCTATATTCTGAATATGTATTCTATGAATATGAATATGTATACTTTTATTCTGCTACAACCCAAGCCCAAGTACATGTTACTTTTCCAGTACGCTCTGTGTCTCTCACCGCTGCAGAAGGAGTTTGAGCTGCTTGGCTGTGATGAGTTGTCTCAGGAATTTGGTGAGAATCAAAAGCACCACGGATCTGGTAACACAGAAACATCATACAGTGACTGTGTGTATGTGGGTGTGTTTGTGAGGGAAAATTACTGATTATAATTTCAATCACTATGTTAGTCAGCTTTTGTATGTCCGTGTACCTGTTGGCCACGGGTTTGCCTTCAGGATGGTTATGTTTGAACATTGTTTTGAGTGTGAGGGCTCCTGTGCTCTGAATCCGCTCCTTTAAACTGTCCTCCAGCTAAAACAGACATATAGATAAAGAAAGAGAGAGAGAGAGAGAGAGAGAGAGAGAGAGAGAGAGAGAGAGATAATGTCACACACTGTAACTAATGATCACTCTGCGTTAAAGGTGGGCAATATGAAAAACTATGTTGCAGTATTGAAATATTTTTTCACAATATATGACAAGTCATATAGACATATATATATATATGGATGTATATGTAAATATATGCATATATATATATATATATATATATATATATATATATATATATATATATATATATATATATATATATACACACATCCAGTACTGTGTGAAAGTCAGTACAAATTCACATTTTCAAAATCTATTTATTTGTGTAGTTTGTGTTTATTTGCCGAGAAAAGTGTTAATATTTGAATAAACAAAATTTATAGAATATTAATTAATAATGATTATGATTCATGATTAATTAACAATCATTAGTAATGAAAACGTCATTCCGAGGTCTGACATCTCTATATATCAACATCTATGACTTCATTCAATAACAACTTACACAGTCCCATAAACTGCACACCAATATACATATTTTTAGATATTTTATTTACTATCTCAGGGTTTGTTGGGAAGGTAAATTTTATTATAACTTCAGTATGGATATTAATTCCATCACATCATCATCCCTAAAGTTCTGCAGCTTTCTCAGTCTATGCTGAATCATCTACAGCTCTGTCAGTCATTCTGGACACACCTTCGTTTTCCTAATTTTCTCAAGGTTTCCTACAAACTGTCTGAAACGCTCAATGTGTACTAACATCAGATGAACTGCAGCTGTGTTTACTCTTTAGCGCAGTAAAATAAAAGTCTTTTTCAGACAGGCCTCTCTTTATACTCTCACTAGACTGCCTGTTTAGTCTACCGTGATTTGTCTTTGTGCACTGCCACATAGAAACTCCCTTGGTATTTAGACTGTACGACCTTTCATCTTAAATCGACAGTCTGAAGAACGTCTGACGCGTTTAATGCCACTTCGAATATAAATCTTAAATATAAGATTTTTATAGAAGTACCAATAATAGAAATCTCAATATATATAACATTTACACTATAATTACAGTTGTATGTGGAACATACGTGAAAATAAGCTCTGTAGGTAACACAGTTCTGCACGTTTTAATGCAAACTTTCTGTTTATTTGCTGAATTTAACAAACTGAAAGAAAATGCAATGTACAATATTGTAAATAAACAGAAGTTGTACAAATTAGTTCCCAGTA